>NC_053024.1:301629445-301767324 GCF_003073215.2 Triticum urartu | reverse complement strand
GCCCCGGAAGGCATCCATCTTTCTTCAACAAGTATCGGTATGTTTTCGTCTTTGTTTTGTTCATGTGATATGTTTAAATCTTGGAGCATCTTTTGTGCTTAGTTTTCATTTTTCTTTTATGCACCATGCTGGTATGAGATAGTCCATAGTTGATTTATAGAATGCTCATTGCACTTCACTTATATCTTTTGAGTATAGCTTTATAGAATGCTTCATGTGCTTCACTTATATCATTTGAAGTTTTGATTGTCTGTTTCTCTTCACATAGAAAACCGTTTTTTGTAGAATGCTCTTTTGCTTCACTTACATTTATTAAAGCATGGTCTTTTGTAGAGAGAATTAAACTCTCTTGCTTCACTTATATCTATTTAGAGAGTCAACAGGAATTGACCATTTGCATGGTTAGTCATGAAATCCTACATAAAACTTATGGATCACTTAATATGATATGTTTGATTCCTTGCAATAGTTTTGCGATATAGAGATGGAATATGTGGGAGGTACTAGTAAATGGTTGTGGTTAGTAGGAATATTGGTGTTAAGGTTTGTGATTCCCGAAGCATGCACATATAGTCTCTTGTTATGCTATGAAGTTGGATCATGATTTAGTATTGATTGTCTTCCTTACGAGTGGTGATCGGGGACGAGTGATGGTCTTTTACTACCAATCTATCCCCCTAGGGGCATGGTGATGACCCACAAGTATAGGGGATCTATCGTAGTCCTTTCGATAAGTAAGAGTGTCGAACCCAACGAGGAGGAGAAGGAAATGATAAGCGGTTTCCAGCAAGGTATTCTCTGCAAGTACTGAAATAAGTGGTAACAAATAGTTTTGTGATAAGATAATTTGTAACGAGCAACAAGTAACAAAAGTAAATAAAGTGTAGCAAAGTGGCCCAATCCTTTTGTAGCAAAGGACAAGCCTGGACAAACTCTTATATGATGTAAAGCGCTCCCGAGGACACATGGGAATATCGTCAAGCTAGTTTTCATCACGTTCATATGATTCGCGTTCGGTACTTTGATAATTTGGTATGTGGGTGGACCGGTGCTTGGGTGCTGCCCTTACTTGGACAAACATCCCACTTATGATTAACCTCTATTGCAAGCATCCGCAAATACAACAAAAGTATTAAGGTAAACCTAACCATAGCATGAAACATATGGATACAATTCAGCCCCTTACGAAGCAACGCATAAACTAGGGTTTAAGCTTCTGTCACTCTAGCAACCCATCATCTACTTATTACTTCCCAATGCCTTCCTCTAGGCCCAAACAATGGTGAAGTGTCATGTAGTCGACGTTCACATAAAACCACTAGAGGAGAGACAACATACATCTCATCAAAATATCGAACGAATACCAAATTCACATGACTACTAATAGCAAGACTTCTCCCATGTCCTCGGGAACAAAAGTAACTACTCACAAAGCATAAACATGTTCATAATCAGAGGGGTATTAATGTGCATATAGGATCTGAACATATGATCTTCCACCAATTAAACCAACTAGCATTAACTACAAGGAGTAATTAACACTACTAGCAACCTACTAGCACCAATCCCAGACTTGGAGACAAGAATTGGATACAAGAGATGAACTAGGGTTTTGAGATGAGATGGTGCTGATGAAGATGCTGATGGAGATTTCCCTCTCCCGATGAGAGGAGCGTTGGTGATGACGATGGTGATGATTTCCCCCTCCGGGATGGAAGTTTCTCCGGCAGAATAGCCCCGCCAGAACCCTAGATTGGCTCCGCCAAGGTTCCGCCTCGTGGCGGCGGAGTTTCGTCCGAGAAGATGGCTTATGATTTTTTCCCATCGAAAGAGTCCATATAGCATAAGATGGTCACCGGAGGGCCACCAGGGGGCCCACGAGGTAGGGGCGCGCCCAGGGGGGTAGGGCGCGCCCCCACCCTCATGGGCAGGGTGTCGCCCCTCTGGTGAAGTTCTTGCGCTCAATGTTTTTTATATATTTAGAAAGCATCATCCGTGAAGTTTCAGGAGTTTTGGAGCTGTGCAGAATAGGTCTCTAATATTTGCTCCTTTTCCAGCCAGAATCCCAACTACCGGTATTCTCCCTCTTTATGTAAACCTTGTAAAATAAGAGAGAATAGGCATAAGTATTGTGACATAATGTGTAATAACAGCCCATAATGCAATAAATATTGATATAAAAGCATGATGCAAAATGGATGTATCAACACCCCCAAGCTTAGACCTCGCTTGTCCTCAAGCGAAAAGCCGAAATCGAAAAATATGTCTACAGGTTTAGAGATGAAGGTGTCGATAAAAATAAAATACGGACATGAGGGCATCATGATCATTCTTAGAACAGCAACTTATATAATTCTTGTCATATGATATCTTATGCTAGAGTAATAATTCAATCACAATATCAAGTATGAATCGTAAACTTTGTTGAAAACTAACAAACTATAATCTTAGTCATTGAGGCAATTGCAATTTATCATAACATAGGAAAGAGTCAATGTATAAGAGCTTTTCAGCAAGTCCACATACTCAACTATCATATAGTCTTTCACAATTGCTGGCACTCACACAATACTTATGGGTATGGAGTTTTAATCGGACACAGAGAAAGATAGGGGCTTATAGTTTTGCCTCCCAACGTTTTACCTCAAGGGTAATGTCAACAGTAATAGCTCATGAAAACTCACATCCAATTAGCCATATATACCAGGATCTTTCCAACATATTGTTCTTGCCAAAGGATAAAATGTAAAAAGGAATGGTGAGGATCACCATGACTCTTTTGCAGTGTAGGAGATAAAAGTAAAAGATAGGCCCTTCGCAGAGGGAAGCAGAGGTTGTCATGCGCTTTTATGGTTGGATGCACAAAATCCTAATGTGAAAGAACATCACTTTATATTTCCACTTGTGATATGGAACTTTATTATGCAGTTTGTCGCTTTTATTACTTCCATATCACATGATTGTATAAAGCTTATTTCTACCACACCAATCAATCATACATATTTAGAGAGCAATTTTTATTGCTTGCACCGATGACAACTTACTTGATGGATCTTACTCAATCCATAGGTAGATATGGTGGACTCTCATGGCAAAACTGGTTTAAGGGTATTTGGAAGCACCAGTAGTATCTCTACTTGGTGCAATGAATTTGGCTAGCATAAGGGAGAAAGGCAAGCTCAACATGTTGGAGGATCCAAGACAATATAATTTATCTCAGATGTAAGAAAACATAACCCATTATGTTGTCTTCCTTGTCCAATGTCCACTCTTTAGCATGTCATATTTTAATGAGTGCTCACAATCATAAAAGATGTCAAAGATAGTATATTTATATGTGAAGACCTCTCTTTCTTTATTACTTCCTATTAATTGCAACGATGACCAAAACTATGTTTGACAACCCTCAACAACTTTTATTCATCATACTCTTTCTATGTGAGCTCATTACTCTCCATAAGACTCACGTGATATCTCTGTTTCTTTTTATTTCTTTCTCTTTTCTTTTATTCACTTGGGATCATGGCAAAAATAAGCAAGCCCTTGACTCAACACTAATCTTCATTATATAGCTCACAGACTCGATTACATAGAAGAATAATAAAGCAAAACTCACGACTAGATCATACTAAGAACTTTTATTCTACTAGATCAAAATATTACCAAAAGGATCGAACTAAGAAAAACGATAAAGATAAAAGTGATGGTGATATGATACCGAGGCACTCCCCCAAGCTTGGCAGTTGCCAAGTGGAGTGCCCATACCAGATGCTCAATTCTTCTTTGTTGGAGGAGACGGTGGTGAGGTTGTTGATGGTGTAGGCTTGTCGTCCTTCTTCCAAGGCATAGGCTCACCATCATAGAAGGATGACCGAGTCTTCGGGATCCTCAAATCTGCAGGCAAACTCATCCTTTTGAATCTGTATTCATACTCACAGTTTTGGTTTTGCAGGTCATAGATTTGAGCTTGGAGGTGCTCAATTTTCTCGTGAAGCTTGAAGATGGTCTCCCCAATGTTGTCGGCATCCAGCTTGTGTTTGTTAGTGAACTCTGCGATCATCATGTAGTTGGAGTTGAGTCCACGCTCCACCATCCCCTGACACTTGAAAACTTGTTGCTCCATTGCTTCGAGCCTCGTCTCCACGCTTCCGGTCCCCTTCGGTCCCTTGGCATCACGGATGTGCAGCAACCCATCACACATCTCAATGGTTTGAGGGTGTCGCTGCACCTCCGCTAGGTAGGGGTTGATGACCTTCTCGAAGAACTTGTCCTTGGGTGCACTTGGAGACGTCATGATAATCTAGATCTGTCAGAAAAACAACTCGAAACAAAGACAAGAGATTTTTGCGTGATACGGGAGTCAAAACCCCCGGGAGATTATATAATGAATTTTTACTGACCAAAATACGTGTCCTGTAAGAAAACAGATTCCGGAGAGCACACGAGGTGCCCACGAGGTAGGGGGCACGCCCTCCACCCTCGTGGAGCCCTCGTGTCCTTTCCGGACTGCTGCTTATTTTTCTATTTTTCTAAATATTCCAAAACGGAGAAATATTACCTTAAAAACTGTTTTGGAGTCGGTTTACTTACCGTACCACATACCTATTCCTTTTCGGAGTCTGGAACGTTCCGGAAAGTGTCATTTATGTATTCCTCCGGGGTTACGGTTTCAATAACATTGGTTTCAACATTTATGGGATTACCGGAGATATAGTGTTTAATTCTTTGACCGTTAACCACCTTCGGATTTGTGCCTTCGAAGTTGTTGATTTTTATGGCAATGGAACAGTAGACCTCTTCGATAACGTAAGGACCTTCCCATTTAGAGAGAAGTTTTCCTGCAAAAAATCTTAAACGAGAGTTGTATAGCAATACATAATCACCTACATTAAACTCACGCTTTTGTATTCTTTTATCATGCCACCTTTTAACTTTTTCTTTAAACAACTTGGCATTTTCATAGGCTTGGGTTCTCCATTCATCAAGTGAGTTAATATCAAATAACCTCTTCTCACCGGCAAGTTTAAAATCATAATTTAGTTCTTTAATAGCCCAATAAGCCTTGTGTTCTAGTTCGAGAGGTAAGGGACATGCTTTTCCATAGACCATTTTATACGGAGACATACCCATAGGATTTTTATATGCAGTTCTATAGGCCCATAATGCATCATCAAGTTTCTTGGACCAATTCTTTCTAGACCTATTACCAGTCTTTTGCAAAATTAATTTGAGTTCTCTATTGCTCAATTCTACTTGACCACTAGACTGAGGGTGATAAGGGGATGCAATTCTATGATTAACATCATATTTAGCAAGCATTTTACGGAAAGCACCATGAATAAAATGTGAACCACCATCAGTCATTAAATATCTAGGGACTCCAAACCTTGGAAAGATAACTTCTTTAAGCATTTTAATAGAAGTGTTATGATCAGCACTACTAGTTGGAATAGCTTCTACCCACTTAGTAACGTAATCAACAGCAACTAAAATATGTGTATAACCATTAGAGGAAGGGAAAGGTCCCGTATAGTCAAAGCCCCAAACACCAAATGGTTCAATAACAAGTGAATAATTCATAGGCATTTCTTGACGTCTACTAATATTACCAATTCTTTGACATTCATCACAAGATAAGACAAACTTACAAGCATCCTTGAAGAGAGTAGGCCAATAAAAACCAGATTGTAGTACGTTATGTGCAGTTCTATCTCCAGCATGGTGCCCTCCATAAGCTTTGGAGTGACACTTGCGTAGGATCTGTTCCTGTTCATGCTCAGGTACACAATGTCTAATAACACCATCTACTCCTTTATAAAGATGTGGGTCATCCCAAAAGTAATGTCTCAAATCATAGAAGAACTTTTTCTTTTGCTGGTATGTGAAACTAGGTGGTATAAACTTAGCAACATTGTAATTAGCATAATCAGCATACCATGGAGTAGTATGAGAAGCATTTATGACATTTAATTGCTCATCAGGAAAGCTATCATCAATAGGTAGTGGGTCATCAAGCACATTTTCTAACCTAGACAAGTTGTCTGCAACAGGGTTCTCAGCTCCTTTTGTATCAACAATATGTAAATCAAATTCTTGAAGCAAGAGAACCCATCTAATAAGTCTAGGTTTAGCATCTTTCTTTTCCATAAGATAGTTAATAGCAGCATGATGAATGTGAATAGTTACTTTAGAATCAACTATATAAGGTCTAAACTTATCACAAGCAAATACAACTGCTAAGAATTCTTTTTCAGTAGTAGCATAATTTCTTTGAGCATTGTCTAGAGTTTTACTAGCATATTGAATAGCATTTAGCTTCTTATCAACTCTTTGTCCTAGAACAGCACCTACAACATAATCACTAGCATCACACATAATTTCAAAGGGTAAATTACAATCAGGTGGCTGAACAATAGGTGCAGAGATCAATGCTTTCTTAAGTATTTCAAATGCTTCTACATAATCATCATCAAAGATAAATGGTATATCTTTTTGTAGTAAATTAGTCAGAGGCTGAGAGATTTTTGAGAAGTCCTTAATGAACCTCCTATAAAAACCGGCATGACCAAGGAAACTTCTTATACCTTTGATGTCCTTGGGACATGGCATCTTTTCAATAGCATCAACCTTGGCTTTATCAACTTCAATACCTCTTTCAGAAACTTTATGCCCCAAGACAATACCTTCATTAACCATAAAGTGGCACTTTTCCCAATTCAGTACAAGATTAGTTTCTTCACATCTTTGCAAAACTCGATCAAGGTTGCTCAAGCAATCATCAAAAGAAGATCCATAGACGGAAAAGTCATCCATGAAAACCTCACAAATCTTTTCACAAAAGTCAGAGAATATAGCCATCATGCATCTTTGAAAGGTAGCAGGTGCATTACATAAACCAAAAGGCATACGTCTATAAGCAAAAGTACCAAAAGGGCATGTAAAACTAGTCTTTGATTGATCTTTGGCTGACACATGTATTTGAGAGAAACCAGAATAACCATCTAGAAAGCAAAAATGTGTATGTTTAGGTAGTCTTTCTAGCATTTGATCGATAAAAGGTAAGGGGTAATGATCTTTTTTAGTAGCCTTATTTAATTTGCGGAAATCAATTACCATCCTATAACCAGTAATAATTCTTTGAGGAATCAATTCATCTTTGTCATTAGGAACAATGGTAATACCTCCCTTCTTAGGGACACAATGGACAAGACTTACCCACTGACTATCAGCAACGGGATAAATTATACCTGCCTCAAGGAGCTTTAGTATCTCCTTTCTTACCACTTCTTTCATTTTAGGATTCAGTTGGCGTTGATGATCACGAACTGGTTTAGCATCTTCTTCCAAATTAATTTTATGTTGACATAGAGTGGGACTAATGCCCTTAAGATCATCAAGCGTGTACCCAATAGCAGCACGCTGCTTCTTCAGAATTTTCAATAATCTCTCTTCTTCATGTTCTGAAAGGTTAGCACTAATAATAACAGGATATATCCTTTTCTCATCAAGATAAGCATATTTAAGAGTATCCGGTAACGGTTTAAGCTCAAACACGGGATCACCCTTGGGTGGAGGAGGATCTCCTAGGATTTCAACAAGTAAATTGTGTTTCAGAATAGGTTCTTGTTTACAGAATACTTCATCTAATTCCCTTCTTTCATTCATAAACATATCATTTTCATGGTCTAGCAAATATTGTTCTAAAGGATCACTAGGAGGTACGACAATAGAAGCAAGACCAATAATTTCATCTTTACTAGGTAATTCTTCTTCACGGTGTTGTCTACTAAATTTAGAAAAATTAAGTTCATGAGTCATATCATCTAAGCCGACAGTAACAACATCTCTTTTGCAATCTATGGTAGCATTAACATTATTTAAGAAGGGTCTACCAAATATAATGGGACATAAGCTATCTTGTGGGGAACCAAGAACAAGAAAATCAGTAGGATATTTAGTTTTCACACACAAGACTTCAACATCTCTAACAATTCCCATTGGTGAAATAGTATCTCTATTAGCAAGTTTAATTGTGACATCAATTTCTTCCATCTCAGCAGGTGCAATGTCATGCATAATTTCTTTGTATAAGTCAATAGGTATTGCACTAGCACTAGCACCCATATCACATAAGCCATGATAACAATGATCTCCTATTTTAACAGAAATAATAGGCATGCCTATCACAGGTCTAGGTTTATCTGTGTCACGAGGTTTAGCAATTCTAGCAGTTTCATCACAGAAATAAATAACATGCCCATCTATATTATCAGACAAGAGATCTTTAACAATAGCAATATTAGGTTCAACTTTAACTTGCTCAGGAGGTGTATATGTTTTAATATTGCTTTTACGAACCATAGTTGTCCTAACAGGGAAAGGTGGTTTCTCAACATAAGAAGTAGGAACAATAGGATCATTATAAGTAATAGTCTTTTCTTCAACTTTAATAAGTGCAGCTACTTTTACTTCTATGGGAGGATGATATTTAAACCACTTCTCCTTGGGGAGATCAACATAAGCAGCAAAAGATTCACAGAAAGAAGCTACTATCTCAGAGTCAAGTCCATATTTAGTGCTAAATTTACGGAAAATATCGGTATCCATAAAAGATTTAACACAATAAAACTAGGTGTCATACCTGACTCCTTACCATTGTCGAGGTCCCAATCTTCAGAGTTGCGTTTAATTCCTTCCAATAAATCCGATTTGAATTCAATAGTCTTCATCATAAAAGAGCCAGCACAAGAAGTATCAAGCATGGTGCGATTGTTATCAGAAAGCAGAGCATAATTTTTTTGAATAATCATCTCTCTTGAGAGCTCATGATTGGGGCATGAATATAACATTGATTTAAGCCTCCCCCAAGCTTGAGCGATGCTTTCTCCTTCGCGAGGCCAAAAATTATATATATAATTGCGATCACGATGAACAAGATGCATAGGATAAAACTTTTGATGAAATTCCAATTTCAATCGTTTGTAATTCCAAGACTCCATATCATCACATAGCCTGTACCATGTCGATGCATCTCCCCTCAAAGATAAAGGGAAGACCTTCTTCTTAACAACATCTCCGGGTACACCTGCAAGCTTAAATAATCCACAAACTTCATCCACATATATTAGATGCTCATCAGGATGTTTTGTTCGATCTCCCAAAAAAGGATTAGCTAGCAGTTTTTCTACCATACCCAAAGGAATTTCAAAGCAAGCATTTTCATTTTCAGTAGGTTCAGTGGGTTGAGGAGAAACTCTTTGCTCTACTGGTCAGGGTGAAGATACCCCAAACAAGCCCCTCAGAGGATTACTTTCCATAGTAACAAGTGACAGTAAATTTCAGCACACTATATAAATTTTTCCTTACCAAATTCCACCTACCAAAGGCGCTTCACTCCCCGGCAACGGCACCAGAAAAGAGTCTTGATGACCCACAAGTATAGGGGATCTATCGTAGTCCTTTCGATAAGTAAGAGTGTCGAACCCAACGAGGAGCAGAAGGAAATAATAAGCGGTTTCCAGCAAGGTATTCTCTGCAAGTACTGAAATAAGTGGTAACAGATAGTTTTGTGATAAGATAATTTGTAACGAGCAACAAGTAACAAAAGTAAATAAAGTGCAACAAAGTGGCCCAATCCTTTTGTAGCAAAGGACAAGCCTGGACAAACTCTTATATGATGTAAAGCGCTCCTGAGGACACATGGGAATATCGTCAAGCTAGTTTTCATCACGTTCATATGATTCGCGTTCGGTACTTTGATAATTTGGTATGTGGGTGGACCGGTGCTTGGGTGCTGCCCTTACTTGGACAAACATCCCACTTATGATTAACCTCTATTGCAGGCATCCGCAAAAACAACAAAATTATTAAGGTAAACCTAACCATAGCATGAAACATATGGATCCAATTCAGCCCCTTACGAAGCAACGCATAAACTAGGGTTTAAGCTTCTGTCACTCTAGAAACCCATCATCTACTTATTACTTCCCAATGCCTTCCTCTAGGCCCAAACAATGGTGAAGTGTCATGTAGTCGATGTTCACATAACACCACTAGAGGAGAGACAACATACATCTCATCAAAATATCGAACGAATACCAAATTCACATGACTACTAATAGCAAGACTTCTCCCATGTCCTCAGGAACAAAAGTAACTACTCACAAAGCATAAACATGTTCATAATCAGAGGGGTATTAATGTGCATATAGGATCTGAACATATGATCTTCCACCAATTAAACCAACTAGCATTAACTACAAGGAGTAATTAACACTACTAGCAACCTACTAGCACCAATCCCGGACTTGGAGACAAGAATTGGATACAAGAGATGAACTAGGGTTTTGAGATGAGATGGTGCTGATGAAGATGTTGATGGAGATTGCCCTCTCCCGATGAGAGGAGCGTTGGTGATGACGATGGCGATGATTTCCCCCTCCGGGAGGGAAGTTTCCCCGACAGAACAGCCCCGCCAGAACCCTAGATTGGCTCCACCAAGGTTCCGCTTCGTGGCGGCGTAGTTTCGTCCGAGAAGATGGCTTATGATTTTTTTCCCATCGAAAGAGTCCATATAGCAGAAGATGGACACCGGAGGGCCACCAGGGGGCCCACGAGGTAGGGGGCGCGCCCAGGGGGTAGAGCGCGCCCCCACCTTCATGGGCAGGGTGTGGGCCCCCTGGTGAAGTTCTTGCGCTCAATGTTTTTTATATATTTGGAAAACATCATCTGTGAAGTTTCAAGACTTTTGGAGCTATGCAGAATAGGTCTCTAATATTTGCTCCTTTTCCAGCCAGAATCCCAGTTGCCGGCATTCTCCCTCTTTATGTAAACCTTGTAAAATAAGAGAGAATAGGCATAAGTATTGTGACATAATGTGTAATAACAGCCCATAATGCAATAAATATTGATATAAAAGCATGATGCAAAATGGACGTATCACATGGGTGGTAGTACTTTGCTTCGAGGGCTAATAAAATTTTGCAATAAGTATATGAGTTCTTTATGACTAATGTGAGTCCATGGATTATACGCACTCTTACCTTTCCGCAATTTGCTAGCCTCTATGGTACCGTGCATTTCCATTTCTCACCTCGAGATGTGGTGTAAAATTCGCAGGTACATCCAAACCCCGTGATATGATACACTCTATCACACATAAGCCTTATTATATCTTCCTCAAAACAGCCACCATACCTACCTATTATGCCCTTTCCATAGCCATTCCTAGATATATTGCCATGCAACTTCCACCGCATCCGTTTTGATGACTTGAGAATTCATTGTCATATTGCTTTGCATGATCGTAATATAGCTAGCATGATATTTCCATGGCTTGTCCGTTTTTTGATATCGTTGTTATGCTAAATCATTGCACATCCTCGTACACTGTCAGAGGCATTCATATGGAGTCATACTTTGTTCTAGGTATCGAGTTGCAATTTTTATTTCTTTTGAGTTGTAATAAGTAAATAGTAGTGTGATGACCATCATTATTCATTATTAGAGCATTGCCCGGTGATGGAAGGATGATGGAGACTATGTTTCCCCCACAAGTCAGGATGAGACTCTGGACAATGAGAGAGAAAAAAAGAAAAAAGAAGAATAAAAATAAAGAAGGGAAAGAAAAAAGAAAAAACAAACAAAGAGAGAAGGGGCATTGTTACTATGCTTTACCACACTTGTGCTTCAAAGTAGCACCATGTTTTTCATATAGAGAGTCTCCTATTTAGTCACTTTTATATACTAGTGGGATTTTTTTCATTATAGAACTTGGCTTGTATATTCCTATGATGGGCTTCCTCAAATGCCCGAGGTCTTCATGAGCAAGCAAGTTGGATGCACACCCACTTAGTTTTCATATTGAGCTTTCATACACTTATAGCTCTTAGTGCATCCGTTGCATGGCAATCCCTACTCCTCATGTTGATATCAATTGATGGGCATCTCCATACCCCATTGGTTAGCCGCGTCGATGTGAGACTTTCTTACTTTTTTGACTTCTCTATATTTACCCATATCATCATACTTTATTCCACCCATAGTGCTATATCCATGGCTCACGCTCATGTATTGCATGGGGGTTGAAAAAGCTGAAGCGCGTTAAAAAGTATGAACCAATTGCTCGGCTTGTCATCAGTGTTGTGCATGATAAATATTTTGTGTTAAGAAAACAGAGCATGACAAGACTATATGATTTTGTAGGGATAGCTTTCTTTAGCGTTGATATTTTGAAAGACACGATGTTTGTTGGGATGCCTGAGTATTGATGTCTTTATGTCAAATTATAGACTATTGCTTTGAATCACTCATGTCTTAATATTCATGCCATGATTAGACATATGATCAAGATTATGCTAGGTAGCATTCCACATGAAAAATTATTTTTTTCATCATTTACCTACTCGAGGACGAGTAGGAATTAAGCTTGGGGATGCTGATATGTCTCCGTCGTATCTATTATTTTTTATTGTTTCATGCCAATATTATACAACTTTCACATACCATTGGCAACATTTTGTATGATTTATTGGACTAACCTATTGACCTAGTGCCCAGTGCCAGTTCTTGTTTGTTGCATGTTTTTGTTTCACAAAAAATCCATATCAACGAAGTCCAAACGCGATAAAAATTTACGGAGAATTATTTTGGAATATATGTGATTTTTGGGACTTGGAATCAATGCAAATGGGGGCCCACAGTGACCCCAACCCACCAGGGCGCGCCAGGCACCCCCTAGCGCGCCCAGGTGTCTTATGCCCTCCTCGTAAGTCGGTTGGGGCCCTTCTTCGGGCAAAAAAAAGATAATTATGAAAACAAATCATGTAAATTTTTTAGTGCAATCAGAGTTACGGATCTCCGGGAATTTAGGAAACAGTGAAGGGACAGATCTGGAGAGCGTGAAACAGAAGAGAACAGAGAGGGAGATCCAATCTTGGAGGGGCTCTCGCCCCTCCACCGCCATGGAAACCATGGACCAGAGGGGGAACTCTCCTCCCATCTAGGGGGGAGTCCAAGGAAGAAGAATAAGGAGGGGGCTCTCTCCCCCTCTCTCTCGGTGGCGCCGGAGTGCCACCGGGGCAAGGATCATGATGGCAATCTACATCAACAATCTTACTACCATCAACACCAACTCTCCCCCCTCTATGCAACGGTGTAACCTCCCTTCTCCCCACTGTAATCTCTACTTAAACATGGTGCTCAACTCCATATATTATTTTCCAATGGTATTTGGCTATCCTATGATGTTTGAGTAGATCCGTTTTATCCTATGGATTAATCGTGATCTTGGTTGGTATGAGTGTATATTTTATTTATGGTGCTGTCCTACAGTGCCCTCCGTGTCGCGCAAACGGAGGGATCCCCACTGTAGGATGTTGCAATATGTTCATGATTCGCTTATGGTGGGTGGGGTGAGTGACAGAAGCACATACCCGAGTAAGTGGGTTATGGTGTATGGGAGTAAAGAGGACTTGATACTTACTGCTATGGTTGGGTTTTACGACCTTAATGATCTTTAGTAGTTGCGGATGCTTGCTAGGGGTCCAATCATAAGTGCATATGATCTAAGTAGAGAAAGTATGTTAGCTCATGCCTCTCCATCATGTAAAATTGCATCAATGATTACTGGTCTAGTTATCAATTGCCTAGGGACAAATGACTTTGTTGTTGACAAAAGCTATCCACTTTTATTACCTTGCAATTTACTCGTAGTTTTATTCTCGCAAAGTACTCATAGTTTTATTCTTGGAAAATAGTTTCATACTTGTTTTAGGTAAAGCAAACGTCAAGTGTGCATAGAGTTGTATCGGTGGTCATAGAACTTGAGGGAATATTCATTCTACCTTTAGATCTTCATTGGGTTCGACACTCTTATTTATCGAAGAAGGCTACAAACGATCCCCTATACTTGTGGGTTATCACTTCACAAATTTGTTCTTTGACAGTCCACACTCTGGATGCTCCTAAACAGACACCTAAACGTCTAAAGGATGCTCAGTCCTGAAGAGTAACATGTTAAGTTCAACTTCGATCAACTTATTTGGGGATACTCAATCACCTTAAACTTTAGGCTTTGGGGATTTTTCCTCACCTAGGATTCTCTGAACTTCTTCAGGGGATGTGTTGTTTAGACAAACGCTTGTCATATTATCACGGAGTAGCCAACCATTTAAGGTTGATGAATGGGGCTATTTATAGCTGGCGAAGCAAGCCTATAGACTGGTATGACCGTTGGAGGCGTCAAAGTGCATCCACTCCCCAAGGTGGATTTTGGTAATTAATTTCAACATGTCTCAAGGAACTAATGCATGCTACAAGTTTATTTCAAGAAAGTTTCTTATGTTGCAACATTCTAACTTGGGGTGCTACCCTTGGCTGTTACACCACTATATCCATTGATCGGTAGGAGCATCATGTAGATTGTTCCACGGAGGTCAAAGAGAAATTGTGATCTCATACTTTTCGATAACAAACTTGAATCCATACAATTTGCTTGCCCAATGTCTGCGAATGCTTTGCAGACGATTCTTCCTCTGACCAAGAGTTTCACGTGTGGAGGCTTTGAAGACCAAGTTCTTCTCGAATTCCTTCGGAAGTATATGGTTCTCATTGCCTACCTCCTTTGTGCTTGGGTTGTTCAGAACTAGTAGTTCTAGAACTAGGTTTCTTCAGAGACAAATTCTTCACAATAGGGACTTTTCTTTCTGTTACCAACATATAACACTGTACCTGAACCTGTGAGGAATTTTTAATGACAGAAAATGCAGTACGCTCATAAGCGCACACATAAGTGTTGGAAATATGCCCTAGAGGCAATAATTCATAGGAAAACTCAGTTGCATGTGTAGAAACATAAACACCAAGTAGTTCCCTAGTATCACCTCCAAGACTAGCTCATGTATTCCATGATGATCGTATTTTTCCAATCTTAGGGCATTGTTAAAGTAACAAAGATGTCGGCGACAATGAGAGCACATTGTTAGAAGACCAATGGAGCTAGATATACCCATTGTTAATATACTACACGATTGCGTCGTCATGATGTTTTCAATATTACCATGTCATGTGTTAACGTATACTCACATCCTTAGACCATGAGAATATTGTGGACCATCATATCACACGGTTACTTTTGGGTTGCCAATCATTTTCCGTAATTGGGTGATTACAACGGGAACTTTCGGGTACATCAAAAAATTATGTCAAGGGACTCGATAGTTCAAGACTGAGATATGCTCCTCCAGGGATGGAGAAATAGTCTTTGGGCCCACTCGGTATTAAGGTATCCAACGTCATCTGGACAGACATAGCATGATATGATCACGGGGATACTGGAATACGAAAACAAGAAAAGTGGACAAAACTGGTTATGAGGATTACTTGGGTATTGTGATCACATAGTTGCTTCACAAGGATATAGATAAAAGTCTCGCCTCAGGTTTTGTTAACTATCGTGAAGCGAAAGTAATTGTGTACGCAAACAAAAGGTTCGCTCGATAAATATCTTCGTGTGTATGTGGGAATCAATATGGGTGTTAGACCCCGCTATTTATTATCGGTCGGAAGATGTTCTGGGTCATGTCCACATATTACCAAACCTGGAGGGTCACATGCTTAATGACAATGGTTTGATAGACTACTACAGGATAGGAGTACAAGAGAAATGCATCGGAATGTTCCTGTTATACCAGAAGTGTTCCAGAGAGGTCACGTAAATGTTCTGGTGAAACCGGGAGCATCTCAGAGGTACCATTGAAAGCCCTGGAAGGTTTCAGAAAATTTCAAAACCTTCTGGAAGGTTTCAAGTGGTCCTAGTGGGTTGCCCCGTGAACTCGTCGCAACACATTTGACTGCCATCTCCAGCCCCCACTAGCATCACCTCGTAGTAACACGACGCGACAAAGAGGGGGGGAGAGATGGGAAACGTCTGCGCTGGCCAGGACAGGGAGGAGGTTGGGTGCGAGTAGGGATAGTGGAGGAACTCTCCCATGTGAGGTGAGGAAAAAGAGAGAGAGAGAGAGAGAGAGAGAGCGAGGGAGGGAGGGAGGGAGGGAGGGAGGAAGGAAGGAGGGATCAATTCCTAGCCACTCGCCCGACATGAATCATTAGCCTTGTTTGTTTGGTACCCATCATCCGACGAACAACAACCTACCAATCATTAGAGCATCTACAACTCGGCTTCTCAAACTCCCCCTATACGGCTATACGTCTGGGCGGATGGCCCGGTCAGCAACCAGTCAAAATTGTGACCCGGTTGGGCTCCTCAAAGTGGCCCTATACATCCGGTTGGACTGACATCCCTCATAATCAGCCCATATCAGAGGCAGATATGAGGAGCCCCGGACGCGCCACGTCAGACTGACATATGGGACCCACGCAGACACCGGTCACTACCCAGCGGTCCGGTGAGGATGTCGCTCTGGTGCGCCGCCCAAGGGGTCAAATCCAGCTATTTAAGTCGGACGATGACCCCCGAACCCTAGTAGTCCCATTTTCACCCTCTCCCTCTCCTCCGCATCGCCACTCTCATCCACTCAGAGCTTGCCGACCGCCGGTAGCCATGGCTGTTGGGGAACGTAGCAGAAATTCAAAATTTTCTACGCATCACCAAGATCAATCTATGGAGAAGTCTACCAACGAGGGAAGGAGAGTGCATCTACATACCCTTGTAGATCGCTACACGGAAGCGTTCAAGTGAACGGGGTTGATGGAGTCGTACTCGTCGTGATCCAAATCACCGATGATCCTAGTGCCGAACGGACGGCACCTCCGTGTTCAACACACGTACAGCCCGGTGACGTCTCCTACGCCTTCGCCAAGCACCACAAGAGACGAGGAGGGAGAGGGGTAGGGCTGCGCCAAGAAGGAGAGGAACTCATCTGTTGGCAGCCCCAAATCCTCAAGTATATATAGGGGAGAGGGAGGGGTGAGCCCCACCTAGGGTTCCACCCTAGGGGCGGCGGCCAGCCCCAATCCCATCTAGGGTGGCGGCCAAGTGGAGGGGGAGAGGGAGGCGCACCAGGCATGGGCCTTAAGGCCCATCTGCCCTTAGGGTTTGCCCCCTCTTCCCCTTAGGCGCATGGGCCTTGGTGGGGAGGCGCCCCAGCCCACTTAGGGGCTGGTCCCTTCCACTATTGGCCCATGTAGGCCTCCGGGGCTGGTGGCCCCACCTGGTGGACCCCCGGACCCCTCCGGTGGTCCCGGTACACTACCGGTGATGCCCGGAACACTTCCGGTGGCCAAAACCATACTTCCTATATATATTAATCTTTACCTCCGAACCATTCCAGAACTCCTCGTGACGTCTGGGATCTCATCCGGGACTCCGAACAACATTCGGTAACCACGTATATCTATTCCCTATAACCCTAGCGTCATCGAACGTTAAGTGTGTAGACCCTACAGGTTCGGGAGTCATGCAGACATGGCCGAGATAACTCTCCGGCCAATAACCAACAACGGGATCTGGATACCCATGTTGGCTCCCACATGTTCCACGATGATCTCATCGGATGAACCACGATGTCGAGGATTCAATCAATCCCGTATACAATTCCCTTTGTCTAGTGGTACGATACTTGCCCGAGATTCGATCGTCGGTATCCCGATACCTTGTTCAATCTCGTTACCGGCAAGTCTCTTTACTTGTTCCGTAACACATCATCCCGTGATCAACTCCTTGGTCACATTGTGCACATTATGATGATGTCCTACCGAGTGGGCCCAGAGATACCTCTCCATTTACACGGAGTGACCAATCCCAGTCTCGATTCGTGCCAACCCAACAGACACTTTCAGAGATACCTGTAGTGTACCTTTATAGCCACCCAGTTACGTTGTGACGTTTGGCACACTCAAAGTATTCCTACGGTATCCGGGAGTTGCACAATCTCATGGTCTAAGGAAATGATACTTGACATTAGAAAAGCTTTAGCATACGAACTACACGATCTTTGTGCTAGGCTTAGGATTGGGTCTTGTCCATCACATCATTCTCCTAATGATGTGATCCCGTTATCAACGACATCCAATGTCCATGGTCAGGAAACCGTAACCATCTATTGATCAACGAGCTAGTCAACTAGAGGCTTACTAGGGACATGGTGTTGTCTATGTATCCACACATGTATCTGAGTTTCCTATCAATACAATTCTAGCATGGATAATAAACGATTATCATGAACAAGGAAATATAATAATAATCAATTTATTATTGCCTCTAGGGCATATTTCCAACAGTCTCCCACTTGCACTAGAGTCAATAATCTAGTTCACATTGCCATGTGATCACAGGTCACATCGCCATGTGACTAACATCCAAAGAGTTCACTAGAGTCAATAATCTAGTTCACATCACTATGTGATTAACACTCAATGAGTTCTGGGTTTGATCATGTTATGCTTGTGAGAGAGGTTGTAGTCAACGGGTCTGCAACATTCAGATCCCTATGTATTTCGCAAAACTTTATGTCATATCGTAGATGCTGCTACCACGTTCCACTTGGAGCTATTCCAAATGGTTGCTCCACTATACGTATCCGGTTTGCTATTCAGAGTCATTCGGATAGGTGTTAAGGCTTGCATCGACGTAACCCTTTACGCCGAACTCTTTATCACCTCCATAATCGAGAAACATGTCCTTATTTTCTGCAAGGACAATTTTGACCGCTGTCTGGTGATCCACTCCTTGATCACCTTTGTACCCTCTTGCCAGACATGTGGCAAGGCACACATCAGGTGTGGTACACAGCATAGCATACTATGGAGCCTATGTCTAAGCATAGGGGACGACCTTCGTCCTTTCTCTCTATTCTGCCGTGGTCGAGCTTTAAGTCTTAACTTCATACCTTACAACTCAGGCAAGAACTCCTTCTTTGACTGATCCATCTTGAACACCTTCAAGATCATGTCAAGGTATGTGCTCATTTGAAAGTACCATTAAGCATTTTGATCTATCCTTATAGATCTTGATGCTCAATGTTCAAGTGGCTTAATCCAGGTTTTCTATTGAAAAACACTTTTCAAATAACCCTATATGCTTTCCAGAAATTCTACATCATTTCCGATCAACAATATGTCAACAACATATACTCATCAGAAATTTTATAGTGCTCCCACTCACTTCTTTGGAAATACAAGTTTCTCATAAACTATGTATAAACCCAAAATCTTTGATCATCTCATCAAAGCGTACATTCCAACTCCGAGATGCTTACTCCAGTCCTTAGAAGGATTGCTGGAGCTTTGCATACTTGTTAGCATTTTTCCAGGATTGACAAAACCTTCTGGTTGTATCTCATACAACCTTTCCTCAAGAAAATCGTCGAGGAAACAATGTTTTGACATCCTATCTGCATGATTTCATAAATAATGCAGTAACTACTAACATAATTCCAACAGATTTTTAGCATCGCTACGTGTGAGAAAGTCTCATCGTAGTCAATTCCTTGAACTTGTCGGGAAAAATCTTAACGACAAGTCGAGCTTTCTCAATGGTGACACTTACCATCATTGTCTGTCTTCCTTTTAAAATCCATCTGCACCCAATAGCCTTACGACTATCAAGTAGTTCTTCCAAAGTCTACACTTTGTTTTCATACATGGATCCTCTCTCGGATTTTATGGCCTCGAGCCATATTTTTTTTGGAATCTGGGCCCACCATCGCTTCTCCATATCTCATAGGTTCATTGTTGTTTAGCAACATGACTTCCAAGACAGGACTATGTACCACTCTGAAGTAGTACGCATCCTTGTCATCCTACGAGGTTTGGTAGTGACTTGATCCGAAGTTTCATGATCACTATCATAAGCTTCCACTTCAATTGGTGTAGGTGCCACAGGAACAACTCCCTGTGCCCTGCTACACACTAGTTGAAGTGACGGTTCAATAACCTCATCAAGTCTCCACCATCCTCCCACTCAATTCTTTTGAGAGAAACCTTTTTCTCGAGAAAGGACCCAATTTCAGAAACAATCCCTATTGCTTTCGGATCTGAGACAGGAGGTATACCCAACTGTTTTGGGTGTCCTATGAAGATACATTTATCCGCTTTGGGTTCGAGCTTATCAGCCTGAAACTTTTTCACATAAGTGTTGCAGCCCCAAACTTTTAAGAAATGACAGCTTAGGTTTCTCTAAACCATAGTTCATACGGTGTCATCTCATCGGAATTACATGGTGCCCTATTTAAAGTGAATGTGGTTGTCTCTAATGCCTAACCCACAAACTATCGTGGTAATTCGATAAGAGACATCATGGTATGCATCATATCCAATAGGGTGCAGTTATGATGTTCGGACACACCATCACACTATGGTGTTCCAGGCTGTATTAGTTGTGAAACAATTTCCACAATGTCTTAATTCTGTGCCAAACTCGTAATTCAGATATTCATCTCTATGATCATATCATAGACATTTTATCCTCTTGTCACGACGATGTTCAACTTCACTCTGAAATTATTTGAACCTTTCAATAATTCAGACTTATGTTTCATCAAGTAAATATACTCAGTATCTACTCAAATCATCTGTGAAGTAAGAACATAACGATATCCACTACATGCCTCAGCACTCATTGGACTGCGCACATCAAGATGTATTACTTCCAACAAGTTGCTTTCTTGTTCCATCTTACTGAAACGAGGCTTTTCAGTCATCTTGCCCATGTGGTATGATTTGCATGTCTCAAGTGATTCAAAATCAAGTGAGTCCAAACGATCCATCTGTATAGAGTTTCTTCATGCATATCTACCAACAAACATGGTTCGCATGTCTCAATCCTTTCAAAATGAGTGAGTCCAAAGATCCATCAACATGGAGCTTCTTCATGCGTTTTATACCAATATGACTCAAATTGTAGTGCCACGTTTGTGTGGTACTATCATTACTATCTTATACCTTTGGCATGAAAATGTGTATCACTACGATCGGGATGGTATTATTCAAATAAACAGAGTAACCATTATTCTCCTTAAATGAATAACCGTATCACGATAGACATAATCCAATCATGTCTATGCTCAACGCAAACACAAAATAACAATTATTTAGGTTTTAATACCAATCTCGATGGTAGAGGGAGCGTACGATATTTGATCAACCTTGGAAATACTTCCAACACATATCGTCATCTCACCTTTTAGCTAGTCTCCGTTTATTCCATAGCCTTTTGTTTCGAGTTACTAACACTTAGCAACCGAACTGGTATCTAATACCCTGGTGCCACTAGGAGTACTAGTAAAGTACACATTATAATGCATATCCAATATACTTCTGTCGACCTTGCCAGCCTTCTCATCTACCAAGTATCTAGGGTGGTTCTGCTTCAGTGACTGTTCTCCTTATTACAGAAGCACTTAGTCTCGGGCTTGGGTTCAACTTTGGGTTTCTTCACTAGAACAACAACTGATTTGTTGTTCCATGAAGTATCCCTTTCTTGCCCTTGCCCTTCTTGAAACTAGTGGTTTTACTAACCATCAACGGTTGATGCTCCCTTTTGATTTCTACTTTCGCGGTGTCGCGAATAGCTCAAGGATCATATCTATCCCTGATATGTTATAGTTCATCAAGAAGCTCTAGTAGCTTGGTGGCAGTGACTTTGGAGAACCATCACTATTTCATCTGGAAGATCAACTCCCACTCGATTCAAGCGATTGTTGTACTCAGACAATCTGAGCACAAGCTCAAGATTGAGCTTTTCTCCCTTATTATTTCGGCTAAGAAAATCGTCGGAGGTCTTATACCTCTTGACGTGGGCACGAGCCTGAAATCCCAATTTCAGTCCTTGGAACATCTCATATGTTCTGCGATGTTTCAAAAACGTCTTTGGTGCCTCAATTCTAAACCATTTAGCATTACGCACTGAACTATCATGTAGTCATCAAAACGTGTATGTCACATGTTCGCAACATCCACAGACGACGTTCGAGGTTCAGCACACTGAGCGGTGCATTAATGACATAAGCCTTCTACTGTCTGCATAATTGCTACTATCAACTTTCAACTAATTTTTTCTCTAGGAACATATCTAAACAGTAGAACTGAAGCGCGAGCTACGACATAATTTGCGAAGACCTTTTGACTATGTTCAGGATAATTAAGTTCATCTTATGAACTCCCACTCAGATAGACATCCCTCTAGTCATCTAAGTGATACATGATCCGAATCAACTAGGCCGTGTCCGATCATCACGTGAGACGGACTAGTCATCATCGGTGATCATCTCATGTTGATCGCATCTTCTATACGACTCATGTTCGACCTTTCGGTCCTCCGTGTTCTGAGGCCATGTCTGTACATGCTAGGCTCGTCAAGTTAACCTAAGTGTTTCGCATGTGTTCCGAGGCCATGTCTGTACATGCTAGGCTCGACAACACCCGTTGTATTCGAACGTAAGAATCTATCACACCTGATCATCACGTGGTGCTTCGAAATGACAAACTTTCGCAACGGTGCACGGTTAGGGAGAACACTTCTCTTGAAATTTTAGTGAGGGATCATCTTATTTAAGCTACCGTCGTTCTAAGCAAATAAGATGTATAAACATGATAAACATCACATGCAATCAAATAGTGACATGATATGGCCAATATCATATTGCTCCTTTTGATCTCCATCTTCGGGGCTCCATGATCATCATCGTCACCGGCATGACATCATGATCTCCATCATTGTGTCTCCATGAAGTTGTCTCGCCAACTTATTACTTCTACTACTATGGCTACCGGTTAACAATAAAGTAAGTAATTACATGGCGTTGTTCAATGACACGTAGGATATTAGGAGTACAAGAGAAATGCATCGGAATGTTCTTGTTATACCAGAAGTGTTCCAGAGAGGTCACGTAAATGTTCTAGTGAAATCGGGAGCATCTCAGAGGTACCATTGAAAGCCCTGGAAGGTTTCAGAAAATTTCAAAACCTTCTGGAAGGTTTCAAGTGGTCCTAGTTGGTTGCCCCGTGAACTCGTCGCAACACATTTGACTGCCATCTCCAGCCCCCACTAGCATCACCTCGTAGTAACATGACGCGACAAAGAGGGGGGAGGAGAGATGGGAAACGTCTGCGCTGGCCAGGACAGGGAGGAGGTTGGGTGCGAGTAGGGATAGTGGAGGAACTCTCCCATGTGAGGTGAGGAAAAACGAGAGAGAGAGAGAGGGGGGGGAGGGAGGGAGGAAGGAAGGAGGGATCAATTCCTAGCCACTCGCCCGACATGAATCATTAGCCTTGTTTGTTTGGTACCCATCATCCGACGAACAACAACCTACCACTCATTTGAGCATCTACAACTCGGCTTCTCAAACTCCCCCTATACGGCTATACGTCTGGGCGGATGGCCCGGTCAGCAACCAGTCAAAATCGTGACCCGGTCGGGCTCCTCAAAGTGGCCCTATACATCCGGTTGGACTGACATCCCTCATAATCAGCCCATATCTGAGGCAGATATGAGGAGCCCCAAACGCGCCACGTCATACTGACATATGGGACCCACGCAGATACCGGTCACTACCCAGCGGTCCGGTGAGGATGTCGCTCTGGTGCGCCGCCCAAGGGGCCAAATCCAGCTATTTAAGTCGGACGACGACCCCCGAACCCTAGCAGTCCCATTTTCACCCTCTCCCTCTCCTCCGCGTCGCCACTCTCATCCACTCGGAGCTTGCCGACCGCCGGTAGACATTGCTGTTGGGAACGTAGCAGAAATTCAAAATTTTCTACGCATCACCAAGATCAATCTATGGAGAAGTCTACCAACGAGGGAAGGAGAGTGCATCTACATACCCTTGTAGATCGCTACGCGGAAGCGTTCAAGTGAACGGGGTTGATGGAGTCGTACTTGTCGTGATCCAAATCACCGATGATCCTAGTGCCGAACGGACGGCACCTCCGTGTTCAACACACGTACAGCCCGGTGACGTCTCCTACGCCTTCGCCAAGCACCGCAAGAGACGAGGAGGGAGAGGGGTAGGGCTGCGCCAAGAAGGAGAGGAACTCATCTGTTGGCAGCCCCAAGTCCTCAAGTATATATAGGGGAGAGGGAGGGGTGCACCCCACCTAGGGTTCCACCCTAGGGGCGGCGGCCAGCCCCAATCCCATATAGGGTGGCGGCCAAGTGGAGGGGGAGAGGGAGGCGCACCAGGCATGGGCCTTAAGGCCCATCTGCCCTTAGGGTTTGCCCCCTCTTCCCCTTAGGCGCATGGGCCTTGGTGGGGAGGCGCCCCAGCCCACTTAGGGGCTGGTCCCTTCCCACTATTGGCCCATGTAGTCCTCCGGGGCTGGTGGCCCCACCTGGTGGACCCCCGGACCCCTCCGGTGGTCCCGGTACACTATCGGTGATGCCCGGAACACTTCCGATGGCCAAAACCATACTTCCTATATATTAATATTTACCTCCAGACCATTCCGGAACTCCTCGTGACGTCCGGGATCTCATCCGGGACTCCGAACAACATTCAGTAACCACGTATATCTATTCCCTATAACCCTAGCGTCATCGAACCTTAAGTGTGTAGACCCTACGGGTTCGGGAGTCATGCAGACATGGCCGAGATAACTCTTCGGCCAATAACCAACAGCGGGATCTGGATACCCATGTTGGCTCCCACATGTTCCACGATGATCTCATCGGATGAACCACGATGTCGAGGATTCAATCAATCCCGTATACAATTCCCTTTGTCTAGTGGTACGATACTTGCCCGAGATTCGATCGTCGGTATCCCGATACCTTGTTCAATCTCGTTACCGGCAAGTCTCTTTACTCGTTCCGTAACACATCATCATGTGATCAACTCCTTGGTCACATTGTGCACATTATGATGATGTCCTACCGAGTGGGCCCAGAGATACCTCTCCATTTACACGGAGTGACAAATCCTAGTCTCGATTCGTGCCAACCCAACAGACACTTTCGAAGATACCTGTAGTGTACCTTTATAGCCACCCAGTTACGTTGTGACGTTTGGCACACCCAAAGTATTCCTACGGTATCCGGGAGTTGCACAATCTCATGGTATAAGGAAATGATACTTGACATTAGAAAAGCTTTAGCATACGAACTACACGATCTTTGTGCTAGGCTTAGGATTGGGTCTTGTCCATCACATCATTCTCCTAATGATGTGATCCCGTTATCAATGACATCCAATGTCCATGGTCAGGAAACCGTAACCATCTATTGATCAACGAGCTAGTCAACTAGAGGCTTACTAGGGACATGGTGTTGTCTATGTATCCACACATGTATCTGAGTTTCCTATCAATACAATTCTAGCATGGATAATAAACGATTATCATGAACAAGGAAATATAATAATAATCAATTTATTATTGCCTCTAGGGCATATTTCCAACAATGGCCCCCTCCAGCGGATCACTACCTACGCTATGCTCACTCCGAAGTGCTAGTTTGGAGCTCCTAGCGGAGATCCGGCCGATGTGGCTCTCGGATTGCAGCTGGCCTACCTCCGGACTCTCCGGAGCAGGAGGAGGAGGCGGATCTGCAGCCTTTGGCTGCCAGATTTGGCATGTGTGATTCTCTGGCCGAGTTTGAAGTCACGCAAGAGGAGGATGTCGCCGAGCACCAAGCCATCCTCGACTCCATCTACTCGGAGACGGAGGTGGAGGGCAACCGTCGCTTCCTCCGCGAGGGCAAGCGAAGCTTGCTGAACTCGTTGCGGATATGGAATCCGACAAGGAGCCGGAGTTAGGGGCGGCAATCAATGACCAGGAGGTCGTCCCATCCGGTACTGCCGGCACGAAGGTCGTCGACATCTCTGATGACGAGTGGTAGGTTAGTTTCTAGCTAGTAGTACGTAACTTAGTATTCCTAGTACATAGCTTTTGTGTTGCATGATAAGATGAATTTACGTGTGATATTTGAGGTATGTGGTTGTAACAGACGAAAAATAAGGGGTGACCAAGCTCTCTCCACGGTTGGGGGCGTGTCATTCTTTTGGTACGCGCAGTAGGTTCTCTTAGACCTGGGCATTTTCTGGGCCGGACTGGTTTTCAAAAAGCCTGACCCCCAAAATCCCATAGCCCGGGCCCAGCCTGTGGTCCAAGAAAATGCCTATTTTTCGTATTTTAAACAATAAAATATCTATTTGGAGGGATTATAACACTATAATACCGTGCCTATATTTATATTAAAAATTGGAAAATCATGTTTTGCCGAGGGTTTTCGGGCTTCGGGTCGAGCTGCAGGCTGGAAAGTGAGACTCGAGCCCGGCCTGGACGTCGGGCTTTGGGCCGGGCCACACATGCCTAGGTTTGGATGCTCTATGCAACAAAAGAATGCCTACTTACAGTCCGGATCCATCGTTCTCAAAAACAAAAAAGAAAAGGAAATACAATCCGGACCCACAAGGTCAACTTGGACGAGGGCCGACCCACAGCCGCCAAGTCGCTCCTCCTTCTCCAAAAAAGAAAGCTAGAGTTTCTGCCTCTCGCCGACGCCGCCGCAGGTCCGCCTCGTTGTAACGCCCTCGATGCGGCTATATCTCCCATGTGTCGAAGCACGACTTAGAGGCATAACCGCATTGAAAGCAGTGTCGCAAGTGAGGTAATCTTCACACAACCCAAGTAATACAATAGGGGAAAAGATACATAGTTGGCTTACAATCGCCACTTCACACAATTCATGAATTAAGCATTACATCATCCAAATACAATCAAGGTCCGACTACGGAACCAAAATAAAAGAAGAACCCCAAATGCGACAAAGGTCCCCGATCGACCCCAACTGGGCTCCACTACTGATCAACTAGAATGAAAACAACACAAAGGACAAGATCTTCATCGAGCTCCTCCTGAGCTCAGTTGCGTCATCTGCACGGACTCATCGGCACCTGCAAACTGGTTTTGGAAGTATCTGTGAGTCACGGGGACTCAGCAATCTCGCACCCTCGCGATCAAGACTATTTAAGCTTATGGGTAAGGTAAAAGTATGAGGTGGAGCTGCAGCAAGCGACTAGCATATATGGTGGCTAACATACGCAGAAGAGAGCGAGAAGAGAAGGCAAAGCACGGTCGATAAAAGTATGATCAAGAAGTGATCCTAAACCAACCTACGTCAAGCATAACTCCAACAACCGTGTTCACTTCCCGGACTCTGCCGGAAAGAGACCATCACGGTTACACACGCTGTTGATTCATTTTAATTAAGGTCAAGTTCAGGTTTTCTACAACCGGACGTTAACTAATTCCCATCTGCCCATAACCGCGGGCACGGCTTTCGAAAGTTCAAATCCCTGCAGGGTGTTCCAACTTAGCCCATCACAAGCTCTCACGGTCAACAAAGGAATAGACCTCCTCCCGAGACATTCCGATCAGACTCGGTATCCCGGTACAACAAGACATTTCGACAGGGTAAAACTAAACCAGCAACACCGCCCGATGCGCCGACATCCTGATGGGAGCTGCACATATCTCGTTCTCAGGGCAACACCGGATAGGTCAAGCTACGAGTAAAACCAGCCCTCAAGTTTCCCCGAGGTGGCCCCGCAGGCTGCCCATTTCGGACCAACACTTAGACAAGCACTGGCCCGGGGGGTTAAAATAAGATGACCCTTGAGTCTGCAGAACCCAAGGGAAGGTGGTAGGTTGTTAGTGCAAATGGTAAAACCAAGGTTGGGCATTGCTGGAGGAGTTTTATTCAAGGCGATCTGTCAAGGGGTTCCCATTATCACCCAACCGCGTAAGGAACGCAAAATCCGGGAACGTAACACCGATATGACGGAAACTAGGGCGGCAAGAGTGGAACAAAACACCAGGCATAAGGCCGAGCCTTCCACCCTTTACCAAGTATATAGATGCATTAATTAAATAAGAGATATTGTGATATCCCAACAAGTAAACATGTTCCAACAAGGAACAACAACTCCATGTTCCAACAAGGAACAAACTTCAATCTTCACCTGCAACTAACAACGCTATAAGAGGGGCTGAGCAAAGCGGTAACATAGCCAATCAACGGTTTGCTAGGACAAGGTGGGTTAGAGGCTTGGTTGAACAATATAGGAGGCATGATAAGCAAGTGTTAGGTATCGCAACATAGGCATAGCAAAAGAGCGAGCAACTAAGCAAGCAAAGATAGAAGTGATTTCGAGGGTATGATCATCTTGCCTGAAATCCCGCAAGGAAGAAGAACGAGTCCATGAAGAAGAAAAATGGACGTAGACGAACGGGTACTCACAAACACGACGTTAACGGAACCAACCCGAAGAAGCAAACACCGGAAAAGAAGCACACAACATAGTAAACAACCAACACATGAACATGGTATGATATGCGAGATGCGGTATGCGATGCATATGCATGATTTGACAAGAGATGAAGGAATCTGGCCTCAACTTGGAAATCCAAGTGTGCCACTAGAAAGATGAGATGAAATCGCTTGAAAACGATATAAAGAATGCCGGAATCGGAGTTACGGTTTGGAAATGGCAAGCGATGCAAATATGGCCACGTTCTGCGATTTACAGCAAGTAGCCATCTAAATGCAATGAGATGAGCATGCTACAGCACCCAAACATGACAACAAAATACATGTCAGGGATGCACACAAGATGCTTAACAAAAGTCTAGCACTGAGCTACGGCCAAATCATCCATTAACAGGTTCAAACAAGCATGGCAAAAATGCATATGACAAACAGATCTAAGACTTAGTGAAATTAACACTTGTCTGGAATTTCAGATCGGGTAGCACTCTTCGGAGCACCAAAACTACATGTTACATGACCTGAACATGGCAAAGTAAAGCATGGCATGGAGCTACTCAAAGATCTTAACAAAAGTCCCTTAGTGACTTTGAGCCAAAAGGGATCAGAAAATACAATTGCAAGCATGTGAACATAGCAAAAACATAATCAGTTTTTAGACTTAGTGAAAAACTGACACATGCTGAAATATACTCAAGTAGGCATGTTTACGAGCTCGATGCACTCACTACGGTGCAAGTCATGGCAAGACAAGCATACATCCATCAAGAAGGCACAAAATTCAAGCTAGACATGGCAAGAACAATAGCATAGCATGCACGGATCAACTACAACATCATCGGCAAAATTGCAAACAAGTTGACAATCTGCCCAGATTCACGAAGTAGCAAAAGTAGAGCTCGATTGACTCAAGATAGGGTGCTCCATAATTGCAAACAAGGACATGGATGGATAGAGCACTACAATATTAACAAAACATCCTTACTGATCATCCTCAAAAGAGGCACGGATCACTAGGAAACAACATGAACATATGGCATCATGAGATAAACAGCTCAAGGACTTAGTGGAATTACTAAGTCCCTGAAAACAGAATTAGCAAGTGCACCACTTTGCAAGCTTGCACAAGTCACCACACACATCACAAAAATACATGGGTTGCACCTCTGGAAATATGACAAAACCCTTAACAAAACATATGTAGAACTCATGGGCATACCATGCACACATTAATCATGGCAAAAATGACAAAAACCTAAACGGATTAGCAGATCTGACAATTATCTCAAGTAGCCCTCTTATAACAGCATTTCGGGCATCAAGATGAACTCAAATGAAAATGATGCAATGGAATGAAATGATGTACTCTCTGAGATGAACATTTTGATATGCTATATGCATGAATCGGAGCTACGGATGCAAAGTTACGGGGCCACGAACATGAGCACATGGATCTGGGAATCTCGGGACTTAGTGAAAATATACCTCCAGAAAAAGTCAAACCGGGACGAAGTGGAGCGGGACGGAGCGGTACGGAATGAGCGCGGTGTTTGGATGGACGCGCGGGTGGATCTGATCCCGCTTCGCGGATCTCGCCGGAGACGGGGGAGACGACCGGAGAGGCGGCGGGGCGAGGCCGGTCGAGGCGGCGGGGTCGCAACTCGGCGAACGGCGGCGGTGCCAGAGGAGAGCCGGGCGCGGCGGCGGCGGCGGAGCAAGTGCGGCGGCGCGGGGAGGCGCAAGGCGGCGGCGGGATGCACGGTGGCGGCGGCGCATCGGCGGGGCGGCGGCGCAGGCGGCCGACGGGAGGCGCGCGGTCTCGGGCGCGCGAGGCAGGCGCGTGGACGGCGGCGCGGGGCGCCGGGCCGGGAGGGCCGAGCGCGGGCCGCGGCGGGCCTCGGTGGCACGCGGGCGAGGAGAGAGAGAGAGAGACGGCGCCACATGGCGAGTGGTGGTTGGCTGCGGAGGCGGCTGAGGCCGACGTGGCGCGACGCCATAGGTCGGAGCAACGTGGAGGGGCGCGGTGGACACGTCCGGTGCGGCGTGGACGCGTCCGGCGGCGCGAGAGGAGTTTTAGGGTTCATCCGCGAAAATTTCGGGGATGGCCACATATTTATAGGTAGAGGGAGCTAGGGGAGTCCAAATGAGGTGCGGTTTTCGGCCACGCGATCGTGATCGAACGACCGAGATGATGGAGAGGGTTTTGGTGGGTTTTAGGCCAAAATGGAAGGGTGTTGGGCTGCAACACACACGAGGCCTTTTCGGTCCCTCGGTTAACCGTTGGAGTATCAAACGAAGTCCAAATGGTACGAAACTTGACAGGCGGTCTACTGGTAGTAAACCAAGGCCGCTTGGCAAGTATCGGTCCAATCCGGAAATGTTTAATCCCCACACACGAAAGAAAGCTAGAAATGACCACCGGAGGAGAACGAAGCGCCGGAATGCAAAACGGACAACGGGGAAAATGCTCGAATGCAAGAGACGAACATGTATGCAAATGAAATGCACATGATGACATGATATGCAATGCATGACACGCAAGCAATGACAACGCAACAACATCGAATAACTGCACGACACCTGGCACATCGGTCACGGGGCGTTACACTCGTCTTCGGTGGCCCTAGGGCCATGGGGACGCGGTGGATCCTGCCAAGGGTCGGCGGGAGGGCTCCGTTTTCAGTCGTTTTTTCCTGTCCTGTTAGGGTTTGTGTCATGTTCAGGAAGGCGAGACAGCGGGGGCTTTCTGAAGATGGAATAAAGGTCTCCCCGCCTAGCCCCCGTTCCTGCGGTGCATCTAGCATCGTTGGTGGGCGTGTGGAGGTGTGTCTCCAGCGGATCTATTTTTGGTGGATTTGCTCGGATCTCGTCGTTGTTCGTCTATGTTCGTGTGTCTTCGTGTTGAATCCTTCCAACCTGCGTTATTCTTCATCGGCGGTTGTTGTTCTGGTGCGCTGGTCCTATGGGGCCTTAGCACGACGACTTCTCGACTGTCTACTACAACAAGTTGTGCCCGACTCCGGTGATGGAGGGGTGATGACGGCAGAGCGCCTTCAGCTTGCTTTAGTGCTTGTAGTCGTCGCTAGATGGTCTACGGATCTGGATGTAATTTTTATTTCTGGTGTTCGTTGTACTGCCATGATTGAAGATGAATAGATTGGAAGTTTTTCGAAAGAAAAAACTTTGGACGAGGGCCCGAACCTAAACGATCGTCTCCAGTGCAAGTCTCACTAGGACAGAACAGCACCAACTGCCGCTGAGGTCCCGTCTCTTTTCCTACTCCAACCTCCTTCCCTCTTATTTTTTCCTTACAATCGGTTTCCACTTCTCTCCTCACCTCGCATCCTCCAATCAGGCTCAGATCCGATAGCCCCCCCGCCCCTCCATAGCCGCCAAGTCGCTCCTCCTTCTCCAAAAAAGAAAGCTAGAGTTTCTGCCTCTCGCCGGCGCCGCCGCAGATCCTTCTCGTCTCCGGTGGCCCTAAGTCCGTGGGGACGTGGTGGATCCTGCCAAGGGTCGGCGGAAGGGCTCCGTTTTCAGTCGTTTTTTCCTGTCTTGTTAGGGTTTGTGTCATGCTCAGGAAGGCGAGACGGCGGCGGCTTTCTGAAGATGGAATAAAGGTCTCCCCGCCTAGCCCCCGTTCCGGCGGTGCATCTAGCATCGTTGGTGGGCGTGTGGAGGTGTGTCTCCGGCGGATCTATCTTTGGTGGATTTGCTCGGATCTCGTCGTTGTTCGTCTATGTTCGTGTGTCTTCGTGTTGAATCCTTCCAACCTGCGTTATTCTTCATCGGCGGCGGTTGCTGTTCTGGTGCGCTGGTCCTATGGGGCCTTAGCACGACGACTTCTCGACTGTCTACTACAACAAGTTGTGCCCGACTTCGATGATGGAGAAGTGATGACGACAGAGCGCCTTCGACTTGCTTTAGTGCTTGTAGTCATCGCTAGATTGTTTATGGATTTGGATGTAATTTTTATTTCTGGTGTTCGAAGTTTTTCGAAAGAAAAAACTTTGGACGAGGGCCCGAACCTAAACGATCGGCTCCAGCGCAAGTCTCACCAGGACAGAACAGCACCAACTGCCGCTGAGGTCCCGTGTCTCCCCCCCCCCCCCCCCCCCCCCCCCCCCCCCGGCGCGCCCGCGAAAGCCCAATGAGCCTGGCCGGGCTATCACTTTGATTACCCCTCTCAGGCCGTTGGATCGTCACTTTTGGGCATCTTTCCTGCCCTCTTAGGCCATTAGCATTCGTGGCCGTTGGATCGTCATTTTGGGACGTTTTCTACCATCCGATTGTCTTTTAATTGCACTCCCCGTCGCTTCGTTCGATCCTAACGAGCGCTAACCCTTCTTGGGCCGCTGCTCTGGTAGCTTTCTTCGCCTTCTGAGATTAAATTGAGCCTACCAGGCCTGTAATCGTCCCTTGCGGGGAGGCCGAAAGACTCTCTCACACGCAGCGGCTGGGGCAAGCACGGCTCATCGGGAAAAAGAGCAGACGTGCGAGGTGTTGTCATTTCTCCTCCCCGCAACCACTCCTGCGCGTGGCGGCCAGGGTTAGTGATGTTCGATCCTCTGATGGGGAGCGGTGCGAGGCGAGCGGATGCAAGACATGACTGATTTGCGATCAGACCCCATTCCCCCGACCTCTTTCTCTTCCTCCTTGTCTAGCAGGCCATCGCGCTACACCGGTGTCGACTTCGAGCGGCAGCGCACCTTCCCCGACCTCAACCTCGAACAGCGGCACCGCCAAACTCAGCATCCCCTTATGCGCTGCCGCCCAACATGGCCCTCGTGCTACTGCACTGCTCCATGCTGGCTATAGGTACAACTCGTATTCCCCTCTTATGCAATATGCTCGATCGTATATCCCACAAGCAAGTCATGGCTGCAGACGACCTCACGCAGCATAGTAGGAACAAGAATATCTTAATTACGTGAGAATTTTGACATAATACAAGGCCCCCGACACTGATCGTAGATACACTCAGATTGAATCATGTGAATTCCACAGTATCTACACAATATATTTTTTCTATTTATCCTAGGAATCCCAAATAAACTCAAATTTCTTTCTTTCTTTTTTATATGATGGAGTTGTATCTTTGAAGTGTGCATTGTATGTTGCTGATAAGTTTTTAATTGGTTCTTTCTCTTTTACAAAATCGGGCAGAAAAGAGAAGAACAAATCTTTTTTTAGTTTAACAGAGAAAAGTTGAAACATGAAAGACGCTTCAGTTCTGTCAGAGGAATGGACGTCCAAGTATCTTGTGTTTCACTTTGAGGGGAAACCGCATCAAGAAAAAATCAAGAATTCATTGTCTAACAAGGTTTAATAAATGTCTATGCATTTCTCTTATTTATTTTATGTATTCATTGCTCATTTTTTATTTCTCTCTTCATCTTTTGAAATTAGTACAAAAACCAAACATCTTTCCAAACTGCTGTGCAGAAACTAATATTTGAAGCCGACATGAACAACGACGATGGTTATCTGCTTCTTTAAGCCATCCAATGTCTCATCAATTCCTTTCTTGGCAGCTCCTGACAAAATACAAATTCATTGTTTCAGAAGGAAGTGAGCCTCAGTTTTACCTAGATCCTTCAGCACGGAATCTGCAAATCATTTGTACGTTTTTTCTTTCTTTTTTCCACAAGATATTTAGTATTAGTTTATATGCATACTGCACAGGTTAATGTTCTTTGTGATTGAAGGCTACCTAAATATGCTTACAAATTGCATCCTGCTCGGGTTTTGTTTTCATTGCAGATGCATACCAAAAAAGCTTGCCATTTACATGATGCACTTCGAGCCATTGTTTGACCGATCTGAGCATTTGTTTTATACAGAATTTTACTACAAGCCTTGCTCTATTTGTAGAAAAGGTTAGCACACTGACTTCAACTGGTACGCGTGGGGGTGGGTTTTACAGATCACAAACCTGAATGTGATATTGTCATTTTAAATTGTTATCTTGCTCGTATTTGTCTTCTGTCATCCATCAATTGGCGTACTGTACTATAAATCTTCCTATCACTTTGTTCAACAGAACCCAACTTTTTGTTTATAAATCTTCCTACCCTGATGTTGTTCACTCTACAGTTTAGAATATACTTTGGACAAAAAATGTTGACATTCTCCATTTGGCTCTTTGTTTAATCATTCTTATATTGTGATGCGGTGCTACATAGAGTTACGTGAGCTTTTCATTGTGTATACCCATGCTAAAAACAGGTATGTTCTCTTAAGTAGTGATAGGCTATCAATTATTATGATTTACATACGCCATACATTTTTGTTATTATATTTATTCATGCATGTGACTCTTTATGCCAACTTTGAGGCCGCCAAGCCAATATCTACAAAATAATTGTCCCTGAGAGTTGCAAGATGCACTGTTTAGTAGTTGGGTCATGATATTGTCTTCTCGGTTGCTAATAACGGAGCACAATACAAGTTGAGGAGAGAATACTCTTTTATTATGATGTTGTTCAAATGCAAACTGATAATATATTGAAGTGGTACATCTGGAAGATAAATCTCCATATGCAGCGATCTTCGTTGAGAGAAAAAAGGAAATCTTGCACTTTGCCCAAAATTCTTGTCATTTAATATGATATACATAGTATACTCGCTACAGTTTGTGCTGGTTGTTCCATCTTGGAAGGCATTCTCCAATTGCAACCAAATTTAGGGTCCATTGGCTCTCGATGTTGTTTGGCACAAATGATTGTGAACCATCACCTGGGCCATGAAAATTTGAACTAGTGATCTCAAGCGAGAAATTCAACGTAGTTGAATTACAGCTTTTTTGACTGCATATTAGCCTCTTCTCCTACAGGAAAAGCTGAATTGCCAGCGCTTATACTCATGTATTACATTATAACAGTGTCCTATTCTAATGTACGCCTACTTTGTGTTGTTGTATAACTACCAAATCACCACGAAATCATTTTATGCTCTATTACTATTGTCTATATAGACTGCCAGTTCTCCAGGGCAGAATCATCCGAAGTTATGGCAATGCATGTTTACATCACCCACTGTTATCATCTATATGCTTTTGGGCTTTCAATGATCCAACATCTGACAATATTACGGGAAATCATCTATGATGCTGCCTTGATAATGAACAATTACAAAAAAAAGTTCCAGCAACGTCTCAAATTTTGAATTCAAACACCTCATGTGTGAGACCAAACTTGAAGCAAACTCAAGTTAAGAGTTAAAAAAACCCTACCCTCTCCTACCATGGCACTACTTGGCTCTTCCCTATTGTCGTCCAAAATATAGGCACTTTGTACAAATTGAACTTTGGTGTTTTTTGGCCACTATATTTTTGATAGCATGTTTTATGACTATATATTCATAAAAATCCTATCATTCCATTGGAAAACTGGACGGGCGCGGCAACGCGCGCCATCAGTGATCTAGTATCCCTCAAAATGAGGTCATCCATATAGCTTTTTTTGCGAAACAAAGATCTTTGCATTACTCAGCACAATTTACATGATTACATTCTCGTTCTACAGTATCTCGGACTACTTTCGGACCAGAGCCAAGCCAAACCACCGTTCGGCGTTGTGTTCTCTCAAAATTAGCCAGCGAATGACTAGCCAAATTACAGCAACGACCAGAATGAGTAATGCAAGAGCTTCTTTCCTCCATAGTACTGATGATCTCCTTCACGATGAACGCATACTTGGACTTGTTGCTAGAGCCTCCAAATATCATTTGAACTGCTTGTAGACAATCTGATTCTATATCAATAGGCAGCATGCTCCACTGAATTGCCAGAGATATCCCCTCCCTTAGAGCTAACAGTTCAGCTTCAAGAACATCATTACACCCATATATATATATATATCTACAGGAGCTAAAGATTATGGACCCCTCATGATCCCTCAATATCATTCCACTTCCTGCCTCCTCTCCCAACACTGAAGCATCAGTATTTAGTTTCACCCGGCCAAAGCCCGGCTTCACCCGTAGTGCATCTGCAACCACATCTGACTGGAGTCTTGTATGAATCTTCTTGAGACCTGGAACCAATATCGCATTGCCCTTGATCGGATCATCACTAGGGTTGGTATTAATTGCATATAGTGAAGACAGGTAACTGGCCAGGAAACAGACAGATACTTCCATTGGGGGTGGCTTTTTAGAGTGCACCAACTCATTTCAAACAAACCAAATCCTCCAAAACAACATCATCACAAAAGCTATGCCTTCCTCATTTATTTCAGCTAAAAGATGGATGAACCAGTCAGGCCCCACAAGTTTTAGCATGGTCTTGGAAGGGAGGTCCCACACCTTTGCCATCATTTTCCATAGGATCACTGCATGATTGCAGGAGCAGAAGACATGGAACGAATCCTTCTCTTCTCTGCCGCACACTAGGCATAAAAGCGACACTTCCAGCTTGCGTTTAACTTTGTTGGTCTAGTTCGCTAAAGAATCAGTAGCTAGTCTCCATGCGAAGCGCTAGACTTTTGGGGGTACCAAACTTTTTCATATGTGATTCCAACCTACTCTCATACCATCCGGAGAAGAGGTTGAAGAATGCTCCTGATGGTATGAGACTTCATCACTAGCAAGGTTATACGCACTACGGACAGAAAAAAATACCATTTCTTTCAGGCGCCCAAGCTAGAAAATCCTCCATAAATCGAGGGGACGGACGAATTTTAAATATATCGACAATGTCCACCAGGAGGAAGTACTGCTGTAACTTCTCCGAGTCCCAGTTGCCACGGAAATCCATAAGCTCCGAGACCCACTTAAGGCGGCATCTACCCCGCGCAGAGATTAGTCCACCTCTAGGTTCGTGCGTGACCCAACGATCCCGCCATATCCGAACTTGTTGGCTAGTGCCAATCCTCCATACCATGCCTTTTTTCAAGAGTTCTAGGCCATGGGTGATCGCTTGCCAAGTAGGTGATGGATTTCCAGAAAAGACTATATCCAAGAACCGCCCATCGGGAAAATATTTCGCTTTTAATAGTCTAGCACATAAAGAGCTCGGATACTCAAGAATTCTCCAAGCTTGGCGAGCCAACAATGCTTGATTAAACATGCGAAAATCTTTGAAGCCTAACCCCCCTTGTTTCTTAGGCTAAGTAATTTTATTCCAAGCATACCAGTGGGTCTTTCTCTTGCCCTTCTCCACACCCCAATAGTAATGGTGGATCATGCGATTTAAATAATCGCAAAGTTCCATAGGGAGTTTAAACACGCTCATGATGTACGTCGGGATGGACTGCGCAACTGCCCTGATGAGAACTTCCTTGCCAGCTTGCGTGGGATGGCCATCATACGCAAACAACCGCTCTATCATTTTTACCTGTAGATTCTGGAATTTCCCTTTTGACATTCTGCCATCAGGAGTGGGTAGGCCCAAATACTTCTCCTCAAACCCACTTGCAATGACTTGCAGCAGATTTTTTACAGCTTCCATAGTATCACTAGGGCAAGAGTTCCCAAATAGAATAGCATTTTGTGGGATTGGTTGGGGAACGTAGAATGCAATTTCAAAAAAAATCCTACGATCAGGCAAGATCTATCTAGAAGAAGCATAGCAACGAGAGGGGAGAGTGTGTCCACGTACCCTCGTAGACCGAAAGCGGAAGTGTTAGTTTAACGCGGTTGATGTAGTCGAACGTATTCTCGATTCAACCGATCAAGTACCGAATGTACGACACCTCCGAGTTCTGAACACGTTCAGCTCGATGACGTCCCTCGAACTCTTGATCCAGCAAGGTGTCGAGGGAGAGTTTCGTCAGCACGACGGCGTGGTGACGGTGATGATGAAGTGTTCCGCGCAGGGCTTCGCCTAAGCACTACGACAATATGACCAGAGGAGTAAACGGTGGAGCGGGCGCCTTATATAAAGGAGGGAGAGGGGAAGAGGCCGGCCTAGGGGCGCTCCAAGTGGGAGGAGTCCACTTGGGCTCCTAGTCCAATTCGCCCCCCTTCCTTTTATCGGATGGGGGAGGGGGAAGGAGAGGGAGAAGGAGAAGGAAAGGGGGGGCGCGCCCCCTCCCCTAGTCCAATTCGGACACCTCCCTTGGGGGTGCGCCACACTTGTGGGCTGGCTTGCCTCCCTCCTATGGCCCATGTGGCCCATATCTTCCCCCAGGGGGTTCTGGTAACTCCCCGGTACTCCGATACGTACCCCATACATTTCGAAACACTTCCGGTGTCCGAATACTATCGTCCAATATATCAATATTTACCTCTCAACCATTTCAAGACTCCTCGTCATGTCCGTGATCTCATCAGGAACTCCGAACAATCTTCGGTCACCAGAACACGTAACTCATAATACAAATCATCATCAAACGTTAAGCGTGCGGACCCTACGGGTTCAAGAACTATGTAGACATGACCGAGACACCTCTCCGGTCAATAACCAATAACGGAACCTGGATGCTCATATTTGTTCCTGCATATTCTAGGAAGATCTTTATCGATCAAACCATAATGACAACATACGTCATTCCCTTTGTCATCGGTATGTTACTTGCCTGAGATTCGATCGTCGGTATCTTCATACCTAGTTCAATCTCATTACTGGCAAGTCTCTTTATTCGTTCCGTAATGCATCATCCCATAACTAACTCACTAGTCACATTGCTTGCAAGGCTTATCATGATGTGCATTACCGAGAGGGCCCAAAGATACCTCTCTGATACTCAGAGTGACAAATCCTAATCTCAATCTATGCCAACCCAAAAAACACCTTCAGAGATACCTGTAGAGCATCTTTATAATCACCCAGTTACATTGTGATGTTTGATAGCACACAAGGTATTCCTCCGGTATCTGGGAGTTGCATAATCTCATAGTCAAAGGAATATGTATAAGTCATGAAGAAAGCAATAGCAATAAAACTTAACGATCATTATGTTAAGCTAACAGATGGGTCTTGTCCATCACATCATTCTCCTAATGATGTGATCCCGTTCATCAAATGACAACACATGTCCATGGTTAGGAAACTTAACCATCTTTGATTAACGAGCTAGTCTAGTAGAGGCATACTAGGGACACTGTGTTTTGTCTATGTATTCACACATGTATCAAGTTTTCGGTTAATACAATTCTAGCATGAATAATAAACATTTATCATGATATTATTGCCTCTAGGGCATATTTACTTCAGTCTCCCACTTGCACTAGAGTCAATAATCTAGATTACATTGTAATGATTCTAACACCCATGGATTCTTGGTGCTGGTCATGTTTTGCTCGTGGAAGAGGCTTAGTCAACGGGTCTGCCACATTCAGATCCGTATGTATTTTTCAAATCTCTATGTCTCCCTTCTTGACTTGATCATGGATGGAGTTGAAGCATCTCTTGATGTGTTTGGTTCTCTTGTGAAATCTGGATTCCTTTGCTAAGGCAATTGCTCCAGTATTGTCACAAAAGATTTTCATTGGTCCCGATGCACTAGGTATTACACCTAGATCGGATATGAACTCCTTCATCCAGGCTCCTTCATTCGCTGCTTCCGAAGTAGCTATGTACTCCGCTTCACACATAGATCCCGCCACGACGCTTTGCTTGGAACTGCACCAACTGACAATTCCACCATTCAATATAAGTATGTATCCGGTTTGTGACTTAGAGTCATCCGGATTAGTGTCAAAACTAGCATCGACGTAACCATTTACGACGAGCTCTTTGTCACCTCCATAAACGAGAAACATATCCTTAGTACTTTTCAGGTATTTCAGGATGTTCTTGATCGTTGTCCAGTGATCCACTCCTGAATTACTTTGGTACCTCCCTGCTAAACTTATAGCAAGGCACACATCAGGTCTGGTACACAACATTGCATACATGATAGAACCTATGGCTGAGGCATAGGGAATGACTTTCATTTTCTCTCTATCTTCTGCAGTGGTCGGGCATTGAGTCTAACTGAACTTCACACCTTGTAACACGGGCAAGAACCCTTTTTTTGACTGATCCATTTTGAACTTCTTCAAAACTTTATCAAGGTATGTGCTTTGTGAAAGTCCAATTAAGCGCCTTGATCTATCTCTATAGATCTTGATGCCCAATATATAAGCAGCTTCAGCGAGGTCTTTCACTGAAAAATTCGTATTCAAGTATCCTTTTATGCTATCCAGAAATTCTATATCATTTCCAATCAATAATATGTTATCCACATATAATATTAGAAATTCTACACAGCTCCCACTCACTTCCTTGTAAATACAGGCTTCTCCAAAAGTCTATATAAAACCATATGCTTTGATCACACTATCAAAGCGTATATTCCAACTCCGAGATGCTTGCACCAGTCCATAAATGGATCGTTGGAGCTTGCACACTTTGTTAGCACCTTTAGGATTGACAAAACCTTCTGTTTGCATCATATACAACTCTTCTTTGAGAAATCCATTAAGGAATGCAGTTTTGACGCCCATTTGCCAGATTTCATAATCATAAAATGCGGCAATTGCTAACATGATTCAGACAGACTTAAGCATCGCTACGGGTGAGAAGGTCTCATCGTAGTCAACTCCTTGAACTTGTCGAAAAGCTTTCGCAACAAGTCAAGCTTTGTAGACAGTAACATTACCATCAGTGTAAGTCTTCTTCTTGAAGATCCATTTATTCTCTATGGCTTGCCGATCATCGGGTAAGTCAACCAAAGTTCATACTTTGTTCTCATATATGGATCCTGAGGGAGTCCAGGATTAGGGGGTCTCCGGACAGCCGGACTCTATCCTTTGGTCGGACTGTTGGACTATGAAGATACAAGATTGAAGACTTCGTCTCGTGTCCGGATGGGACTCTACTTGGCGTGGAAGGCAAGCTAGGCAGTACGGATATGGATATCTCCTCCTTTGTAACCGACCTTGTGTAACCCTAGCCCCCTCCGGTGTCTATATAAACCGGAGGGTTTTAGTCCGTAGGACAACATACAATCATACCATAGGCTAGCTTCTAGGGTTTAGCCTCTCCGATCTCGTGGTAGATCAACTCTTGTAATACTCATATCATCAAGAATAAATCAAGCAGGACGTAGGGTTTTACCTCCATCAAGAGGGCCCGAACCTGGGTAAAATATCGTGTCCCCTGCCTCCTGTTACCATCCGCCTTAGACGCACAGTTCGGGACCCCCTACCCGAGATCCGCCGGTTTTGACACCGACATTGGTGCTTTCATTGAGAGTTCCTCTGTGTCATCACTGTTAGGCTTGATGGCTCCTACGATCATCAATAGTGATGCAGTCCAGGGTGAGACTTTTCTCCTCGGACAAATCTTTGTGTTCGGCGGCTTCGCACTGCGGGCCAACTCGCTTGGCCATCTGGAGCAGATCGAAAGTTACGCCCCTGGCCACCATGTCAGGTTTGGAAGCTTAAACTACACGGCCGATATCCGCGGAGACTTGATCTTCGACGGATTCGAGCCCCTGCCTTGTGCGCCACACGGTCACGATGAGTACGATTTAGCTCTACCATCAGACAGTGTTCAGGAGATCGCACCGGCAGCCGCTCCGACCCTCAATTCGGAGCCATTTGCGCCGTCCATGGACAGGTGGATGGACCCTGCCACAGAGGCCTTATCCTCAGTGGCGATCGAACCAAACATCGATCTTACCCTGCACGAGAGCCGTGTTGTCAAACTGCCGGATCCTTCTCCGTCCACGGACTCCGAACCGCCTGTGCCCGTTCCTAGCGAATCCGATTGGGCACCGATCATGGAGTTTACCTCCGCGGATATTTTTCAGCACTCGCCCTTTGGCGACATACTAAACTCATTAAGGTCTCTCTCCTTGTTAGGAGGATCCTGGCCGAACTATGTCCGGCAGGATTGGGATGTGGATGACGAAGAAATTCGCTGCCCACCCACCACCCACTTAGTAGCCACTATCGACGACTTAACCGACATGCCCGACTTCGACTCCGAAGACATCAACGGTATGGACGACGATGCGGGAGACGAAGAGGAACCACTTCCCACAGGGCACTGGACAACCACCTCATCATACGATATATACATGGTGGACACACCCAAAGAAGGCAATGGCGACGAGACAGCGGAGGATGACCCCTCCAAGAAGCAACTCAAGCACCGACGTCAACGGCGCCGCTCTAAGTCCCTCCAAAGCAAAAGTGGCGATACCGGCATAGGAGATAATAGCACTCCGGACAGTGCCGAAGACGGCAACAGTCCCCTCCAGCAAGATTTAGGGCAGGAGGATGGAGAGGCCAGCCCTCCTGAGAGAGCGACAGATGAATAGGAGGAGGAGGATAATTACATGCCTTCCTCCGAAGACGAGGCAAGCCTCAACGATGACGAATTCGTCGTGCCAGAGGATCCTGTCGAACAAGAGCGCTTCAAGTGCCGGCTTATAGCCACGACAAATAGCCTTAAGAAAAAGCAGCAGCAGCTTCAAGCCGATCAAGATCTGCTAGCTGACAGATGGACTGAAGTCCTTGCGGCTGAGGAATATAAACTCGAATGCCCCTCCAAGAGTTACCCAAAATGCAGGTTGCTACCCCGACTGGAGGAAGAAGCGTATGACGCGGCAGATCGGCCACCTCGTGGCCGCGACAGAGAGGCATTCCAGCCAAAAGCTCAGCCTGCACCCCGACGCCATTCAAATAAAAAGGCATGGGGAAATACGCCAGACCTGCGAGACGTATTGGAGGACAAAGCAAAACATGCAAGATCAATCTACGGATCACGAGGGCGCGCCACTATGCAAGATGATAATCGTCACGCCGGATACAGTAAAAGTAAATCCGGTCGGGCCGAGCACAGCGGGCAAGACTCGTTGGAGCTGCGTCGCGATATAGCCCAGTACAGAGGCACCGCACACCCCTTATGCTTCACAGACGAAGTAATGGATCATCAAATCCCAGAGGGTTTCAAACCCGTAAATATAGAATCATACGACGGCACAACAGATCCTGTGGTATGGATCGAGGATTTCCTCCTGCATATCCACATGGCACGCGGTGATGATCTACACGCCATTAAATACCTCCCACTCAAACTCAAAGGACCAGCTCGGCATTGGCTCAATAGCTTGCCAGCAGAGTCCATTGGCTGTTGGGAAGATCTGGAAGCCGCATTCCTCGACAATTTTCAGGGCACTTATGTGCGACCACCAGATGCCGATGACTTGAGCCACATAATTCAGCAGCCAGAGAAATCGGCCATGCAATTCTGGACACGGTTCCTAACAAAGAAAAATCAAATTGTCGACTGTCCGGATGCAGAGGCCCTAGCAGCTTGCAAGCACAACATCCGCGACGAGTGGCTAGCCCGGCACCTTGGTCAGGAAAAGCCGAAATCTATGGCAGCCTTCACGACATTCATGACCCGCTTTTGTGCGGGAGAAGACAGTTGGCTGGCTCGCAGTAATAACATATCAAAGAACCATGATACTTCGGATACCAAGGATGGCAATAGCAAGTCACATCACAACAAACATAAGCGCCGCATTAACAGCAACAATACCGAGGATACGGCAGTCAATGCCGGATTCAAAGGCTCTAAACCCGGTCAGCGGAAAAAAGCCATTCAAAAGAAGCACTCCGGGCCCGTCCAGTTTGGACCGTATACTCGATCGCTCGTGTCAAATACACGGCACCCTCGACAAGCCAGCCAACCACACCAACAGGGATTGTTGGGTGTTCAAGCAGTCCGGCAAGTTAAATGTTGAAAACAAAGATAAGGGGCCACATAGCGATGACAAGGAAGAGCCCCGGCAGCCGAACACCGGAGGACAGAAGAGGTTCCCCCCACAAGTGCGGATGGTGAACATGATATATGCAACCCACATCCCCAAGAGGGAGCGGAAGCGTGCGCTTAGGGACATATATGCGTTGGAGCTAGTCACCCCAAAGTTCAACCCATGGTCCTCCTATCCGATCACCTTCGATCGCAGGGACCACCCCACTAGTATCCGTCATGGCGGATTCGCCGCACTGGTCCTAGACCCAATCATTGACAGATTTCACCTCACTCGAGTCCTTATGGATGGCGGCAGTAGCCTGAACCTGCTTTACCAGGACACAATGCGCAAAATGGGTATAGACCCCTCAAGGATCAAACCCACAAAAATGACCTTTAAAGGCGTCATACCAGGTGTAGAGGCCCATTGCACAGGCTCAGTCACACTGGAAGTGGTCTTCGGATCCCCGGATAACTTCCGAAGTGAAGAGTTAATCTTCGATATAGTCCCGTTCCGCAGTGGTTATCATGCACTGCTCGGGCGAACCGCATTTGCGAGATTCAATGCGGTACCGCATTATGCATACCTCAAGCTCAAGATTCCAGGACCTCAGGGGGTCATTACAGTTAATGGAAACACAAAGCACTCTCTCCGAACGAAGGAGCACACTGCGGCCCTCGCAGCGGAAGCGCAAAGCAGCCTCTTAAGGCAATCCACTAGTTCGGCGTTTAAGGACCCGAACACCTTCAAGCGCGCCCGGAGTAATCGGCAATAGGACCGCTTGGCACGTTCCGAGCTCGCATAGCAATGCGGCCCCCACCCCGGCCCAAGCCAAACGGTGAAACTCGTGCCACGCGTACATAATTACGCATTAAAAATACCATGGGCACAAGTAGGGAGGGGGCACGATTATGGCACGCTCCAAGACGCGGCTTAAACCGCACTAGGGGCTTCCTGCTTTGTTATTTTTCTCTTTCAGGACTTTAATCTCTGGAAACCCTGTCCGGCAGCATGACTGCCGAACACATGATGCAGCAACCAAGGAGGCAGAAAGCTATGTCACACCACGGAATTCCCAGGTGGATTACGATAACAAGTGACATATTTACTTTAATACTATTCCTCAGCTTGCCCTTGGAGGGGACATAATCCTACTTTTTGCTTATCGCACTACCTGTATCATTCTGCTTTAACGCACCTTTCTGAATAAACAATGCACATCATTAAGACTATTATTGCATTCTTCTTATATATATATATTATATATATATATGTTCATTCATGACATCCAACACCCGTACACTCTGGTACGGCCAATACGCTAGGGGCTTAAGCATACCCCATAATACGACGTGAGAAGTCCGAACACTTTCGACAGTGCGGCACCCCAAACTTATAGCATTATATGCATCAGCTCTGAATCATGTCTTGGGTCAATAGTTGGGTTTGCCCGGCTCCCATGTTTTGGTACCTTACGTTCCGCTATATCGGCTAAGGTAGCACTGGGAGAACTACTGCGATTGTGCCCCGGTTCTGCTGGGCTAAGCACCTCAGTAGAGAAAGCTAAAAACTGACTGTCATGATAAGGCGAGAGACTGGTCGCTGTTCAAGAGGTTTCGAGTCCCTAAAGACTTATGCCGCTTAGAGCGAGGAGTCGGCCCTGTCCGGCTTAAGGCGTGTATCGCGCCTCGAATTCGGCCTTCCGAACACTAGGGGCTTCGCCGAAATTTAAAATTATAGAATTCTATGGCTAAGTGAGAGTGATAACGCATTATAGTCCGATTGCCTTGTTCGTTGTGTTGAGCACCTCCCTCGAAGGACCCAAAAATGGGAACAAGAGTGCTCAGGTTTATCCCGAACACCCCAGCACTCGTGGCATGGGGGCAGAAGCCGAGGACTAGCCATCTCTCAGATTTGATAAACAGCCGAACAGAAGGTAATATTTTAAATTCAAACAAGCATTGCATAGCGCATATGAACAAGTTTTCATGAATACAGGATTACACGAGCAAGTTTACTCAAATATTATATCTTTCGTACACTCGTCCGCTACGAGACGGGCACCCTTCAAGACATCCTCATAGTACATCTCGGGGTGGCGATGCTCCTTGCCCTCCGGCGGCCCTTCCTTGATCAGCTTCACGGCGTCCAGCTTGGCCCATTGCACCTTCACACGGGCGAAAGCCCGGTGTGCACCTTCGATGCGGACGGACCGCTTGATGACTTCCAGCCGTGGGCAGGCATCCACAAGCCACCTCACCAGGCCGAAGTAGCTTTTGGGAAGGGCGTCGCCAGGCCACATCCAGACTATAAAGCCCTTCATGGCCTGTTCGGCCGCCTTGTGTAGCTCGACCAGCTGCTTTAGCTGGTCGCTCATAGGCACCGGGTGTTTGGTCCCAGTATAGTGAGACCAGAACAACTTCTCCGTGGAGCTTCCCTCCTCGGCCCAGTAAAATTTCGCGGCATCCGACACGCTGTGGGGAAAATCTGCGAATGCTCCTGGAGAGCTTCGGATTCGGGTAAGTAACAAGTAATTTACTTTTACATGCTTGCTTTGCATATAGAATGCCTTACCCCCCCCTATCTTGTTCATCGCATCAATCTCCTGGAGGGCCTTTTGGGCTTCAGCCTTGGCATTCTTTGCGCTCTCAAGGGCCGCGGCAAGCTCGGACTCTCGCGTCTTCAAGTCAAGCTCCAACACCTCGTGCTTCATCACGAGAGCGTGGAGCTCTTGCTGCACCTCGACCACCCGAGCCTCCTACCTTTCCCGCTTGGCGCGCTCCTTGGCCGCTTTGTTTTCGGCCTCGGATAGCGCTTGCTTCAGGGTCGCCACCTCGGTCGTGGCCCCTGGCAAATTTACGATGATCCTGTTATTTTGCAATTGCATTCTTTTTATATATATATCCATAGACTAGGTACTACTTACCTTTGTTCTCCTCGAGCTGCCTCTTGGCAAGGCCGAGCTCTTCCTTGGACCCTTGGAGGTCCTGCTTCAGTGCGGCGACCTCTGCAGTCAGTGCGGCAGAGGCCAACAGCGAAGCCTGCATACGCATATAAACATACTTATATTAGACTCCTGCGATATTGTTTGATCCTCTGTCCGGCTTTTCTTTGTGAACACCAAACAGAGCATCAGGGGCTACTGTATATGCGGTAATATTTTTCCTATATTTCAAAAACTTACCTCAAATCCTGTTAGAAGGCTGGCACAGGCTTCAGTCAGTCCGCTCTTGGCAGACTGAACCTTCTGGACCACCGCACTCATAATAGTGTGGTGCTCTTCGTCGATGGAAGCGATGCGAAGCACTCCCAGAAGATTGTCTGGTGCCTCTGGATGGACAGAGGTCACTGGCATAGGCATCTTGCCCCTCTTGGAAGAAGGCCGCCTGCTCGAGTCCGGAACCACTGGAGGTTCCGGCGCGGTGTTCGGCTGAGGGCTGAACTCGGAGCCCTCGGGAGCCTTGCTCCTTCTGCTCCCGGAGTCCGGAAGGTCTCCTTGAGGTGCCTTCGGGACTATCTCCCCTCAACCTGGTGTCTCTTGAGACAACACCTCTGCGTTGTCCGTAGGGCAAGGGGAGGTGGCGGTCGGAAGTGGATCGCTATCCATATCCGACGAGCCCAGGGAGCCGTCCGACGAAGATACGTCGATACGGGCTCGGGGCGGTCTGCATAATCATAATCCGGCGTTAGGAGAAGCAGTGCGACAAAAGTATGCTATGAGTTACTCTGGTATCCGAATACTTACGACTTCGCTAGGGGCTTGGCCCTGAGCAGCCACTCATCTTCGCCTTCGGCGGCGGTGGTGGAGTAGTCCGGAAGGAGAGTCCTTCCCTTCTTGGACCCTCCGGCCCCCCAGTGGGGGCGGCTTTCCTTTTCTTGTCTCTCCCGACTGAAGGGGGAGCATCTTCATCTTCCTCCTCGTCTTCAGGGGAGGAGTGCACAGCGGAGTTATCGGACGATGAGTCCGATAACACCTGGCGCCGGGAACTCTTTCGGGTTCCCTTGGCCTTCTTGGTTTTCTCCGGCACCTGGTAAGGAGCCGGAGTCAGCATCTCCGTCAGGAGAGCGTCCGCAGTGTCTTCAGGCAGAGGGGCCGGACAGTTAATCTACCCCGATGTCTCCACCCAGTCCTGTCAAAGGCATGGAGCTCAGACCCCGCACATGGTTAAGCAAGGGGAAATAAATATCCTACCGGATGTATAGAACTCACCGAATGCGCTCGGCACTTCACGCTTAGCCTGCGGTCCTCGGTGAGAGAGGGAGGGACCTCGGTGCCCTTGAGCAGCACCCTCCAGACGTCCTTGTGCGTCGTGTCGAAGATCTCGCTCAGAGTTTGGTGCCGGGCCGGGTCGAACTCCCACAAGTTAAAATCCCGTTGTTGACATGGGAGGATCCGGCGGATGAGCATGACCTGGACTATGTTGACAAGCTTGAGTTTCTTGCTTGCCATGTTCTGGATACATTTCTGGAGTCCGTCCAGCTCCACCGATGAACCCCACGAGAAGCCCTTCTCTTTCCAGGAAGTGAGCCGTGTAGGGAATCCGGATCGAAACTCGGGGGCCACCGCCCAGTTGGTGTCGCGCGGCTCGATGATGTAGAACCATGCCGATTGCCACCCCTTTATGGTCTCCATGAAGGAGCCTTCGAGCCACATAACATTGGGCATCTTGCCCACCATGGCTCCGCCGCATTCTGCTTGTTGGCCACCCACCACCTTCGACTTGTAACGAAGGTCTTCAGCCACGACGAAGTAAAACGACGGCCAGTGAATTGTAATACGACTCACTATAGGGCGAATTCGAGCTCGGTACCCGGGGATCATGAAAGTCCAGCCCATAGTAGAACATGAGACCGCAGACGAATGGATGAAGGGGAAACCCCAGTCCGCGGAGGAAGTGGTGGAGGAAAACTACCCTCTCATGAGGTTCTGGGGTAGGGACGATCTGCCCCGCAGCGGGCAGCCGATGCGCGATGTTCGCGGCTAAGTATCCGGCTCCGCGCAGCTTTTTGATGTGTTCCTCCGTAACGGAGGAAGCCATCCACTTCCCTCCCGCTCCGGACATGTTTGGAGGAGGTTGAGGAGAAAGATGCGGACTTGGGCGTTGGGGCTCGAGTGCGCGAGAAGGTGTGAGCAAGGAGGAAGAAGGCGTGGGTAGAAAAAGGTTAGACCTTGTCCCTTTATAAGGACGGCCGAAACTATGCGCCCCCACTAGCCTGGTAAAACTCGCTTATCCCCCAAGCGCCGTAATCGATGGCACGGTTGGGTTACCCACGCCCGTATTGATGAGAATCATGTAGTAAGGGGAACACGATCTCTGCTTTGACAAGACGTGTCAAGAAACTGCCTCGCATTATGTGCGGGGCTAGTTAAAGAAAAACGGTTCGAATAATCGCCAAGCCATGGCATGATGTCATGTTGCCTAAACGTGTCAGCAGATTAGATTTGTGGAAATATTATTCTCTCTACGGTGGTATGTGGAACTTATTTTGCAGGGTCGGACACTATCCTTTATTTGAACTCTTCTGTGGTATATCCGGAGGAGGAACCCGCCTTGCAATGCCGAAGACAACACTGCGCGCCGGACTCATCGTCATTGAAGCCTGGTTCAGGGGCTACTGAGGGAGTCCGGGATTAGGGGGTCTCCGGACAGCCGGACTCTATCCTTTGGCCGGACTATTGGACTATGAAGATACAAGATTGAAGACTTCGTCTTGTGTCCGGATGGGACTCTACTTGGCGTGGAAGGCAAGCTAGGCAGTACGGATATATAAACCGGAGGGTTTTAGTCCATAGGACAACATACAATCATACCATAGGCTAGGTTCTAGAGTTTAGCCTCTCCGATCTCGTGGTAGATCAACTCTTGTAATACTCATATCATCAAGAATAAATCAAGCAGGACGTAGGGTTTTACCTCCATCAAGAGGGCCTGAACCTGGGTAAAATATCGTGTCCCCTGCCTCCTGTTACCATCCGCCTTAGACGCACAGTTCGGGACCCCCTACTCGAGATCCGCCGGTTTTGACACCGACAGATCCCATCTCAGATTTCATGGCCTCAAGCCATCTCGCGGAATCTGGGCTCATCATCGCTTCCTCACAGTTCGTAGATTCATCATGGTCTAGTAACATGACTTCCAGAACAGGATCACCGTACCACCCTGGTGCGGAACGCACTCTGGTTGACCTACGAGGTTCGGTAGTAAGTTGATCCGAAATTTCATGATCATCATCATTAACTTCATCACTAGTTGGTGTAGGCATCACAGGAACGGTTTTATGTGATGAGCTACTTTCCAATTCGAGAGGAGGTACAATTACCTCATCAAGGTCTACTTTCCTCCCACTCACTTCTTTCGAGAGAAACTCCTTCTCTAGAAAGGATCCATTCTTAGCAACAAATATCTTGCCTTCGAATCTGTGATAGAAGGTGTACCCAACAGTTTCTTTTGGGTATCCTATAAAGACACACTTTTTTGATTTGGGTTCGAGCTTACCGGGCTGAAGCTTTTTCACATAAGCATCGTGCTACCTCTTGAGCATGTGTTGGTTTTCCCTTGAAGAGGAAAGGGTGATGCAACAAAGCAGCATAAGTATTTCCCTCAGTTTTTGAGAACCAAGATATCAATCCAGTAGGAGACCACACGCGAGTCACCTCGTACCTACACAAACAAATAAGAACCTCGCAACCAACGCGATGAAGGGGTTGTCAATCCCTTCACGACCACTTGCAAGAGTGAGATCTGATAGAGAGAATAATAGTAAGATAATTACTTTTGGTATTTTTATGATGTAGATTGAAAGTAAAGATTGCAAAATGAACGGTGCAAGAAATAGCTAGTTGACGGGAGATTAATATGATGGAAGATAGACCCGGGAGCCATAGGTTTCACTAGTGGCTTCTCTCAAGATAGCATAAGTATTACAGTGGGTGAACAAATTACTGTCGAGCAATTGATAGAATTGAGCATAGTTATGAGAATATCTAGGTATGATCATGTATATAGGCATCACGTCTGTGACAAGTAGACCGACTCCTGCCTACATCTACTACTATTACTCCACACATCGACCGCTAGCCAGCATGCATCTAGAGTATTAAGTTCATAAGAATGGAGTAACGCTTTAAGCAAGATGACATGATGTAGAGGGATAAACTCATGCAATATGATATAAGCCCAATCTTTTTATCCTCGATGGCAACAATACAATACGTGTCATTTCCCCTACTGTCACTGGGATCGAGCACCGCAAGATTGAACCCAAAGCTAAGCCCTTCTCCCATTGCAAGAAAGATCAATCTAGTAGGCCAAACCAAACTGAAAATTCGAAGAGACTTGCAAAGATAACCAATCATACATAAAAGAATTCAGAGAAGATTCAAATATTGTTCATAGATAATCTTGATCATAAACCCACAATTCATCGGATCTCGACAAACACACCGCAAAAGAAGATTACATCAAATAGATCTCCAAGAGAATCGAGGAGAACTTTGTATTGAGATCCAAAGAGAGAGAAGAAGCCATCTAGCTAATAACTATGGACCCGAAGGTCTGAAGTAAACTACTCACACATCATCGGAGGGGCCATGGAGTTGATGTAGAGGCCCTCCATGATCAATGCCCCCTCCGGTGGAGCTCCGGAAAAGGCCCCAAGATGGGATCTCTTGGGTACAGAAGGTTGCGGTGGTGGAATTAGGTTTTCATGGTGCTCTCCGATGTTTTCAGGGTACATAGGTATATATAGGAGGAAGAAGTAGGTCGGTGGAGCCATGAGGGGCCCACGAGGGTGGAGGGCGCGCCCTGGGGGGTAGGCGCGCTCCCCTGCCTCGTGGCCTCCTCGTTGATTGCTTGACGTCCACTCCAAGTCCTCTGGATCACGTTTGTTCCAAAAATCACGCTCCCGAAGGTTTCATTCCATTTGGACTCCGTTTGATATTCTTTTTCTGCGAAACACTGAAATAGGCAAAAAACAGCAATTTGGGTTGGGCCTCCGGTTAATAGGTTAGTCCCAAAAATAATATAAAAGTGTATAAATAAGCCCATTAAACATCCAAAACAGAATATATAATAGCATGGAGCAATCAAAAGTTATAGATACGTTGGAGACGTATCAAGCATCCCCAAGCTTAATTCATGCTCGTACTCGAGTAGCTAAATGATAAAAATAGAATTTTTGATGTGGAATGCTTCCTAACATATTTCTCAATGTAATTTTCTTTATTGTGGCATGAATGTTCATATCCGGAAGATTCAATATAAAAGTTTAATATTGACATAAAAATAATAATACTTCAAGCTTACTAACTAAGCAATCATGTCTTCTCAAAATAACATGGCCAAAGAAAGTTCATCCCTACAAAATCATATAGTTTGGTCATGCTCCATTTTCGTCACACAAGAATGCTCTCATCATGCACAACCCCGATGACAAGCCAAGCAATTGTTACATACTTTAGTAATCTCAAACTTTTTTCAACTTTCACGCAATACATGAGCGTGAGCCATGGATATAGCACTATGGGTGGAATAAAATATAATGAAGGGGGTTATATGGAGAAGACAAAAAGGAGAAAGTCTCACATTGACGCGGCTAATCAATGGGCTAGGGAGATGCCCATCAATTGATGTCAATGCAAGGAGTAGGGATTGCCATGCAACAGATGCACTAGAGCTATAAATGTATGAAAGCTCAACAAAAGAAACTAAGTGGGTGTGCATCCAACTTGCTTGCTCACGAAGACCTAGGGCACTTGAGGAGGCCCATTGTTGGAATATACAAGCCAAGTTCTATAATGAAAAATTCCCACTAGTATATGAAAATGACAAAACAAGAGACTCTCTATCATAAAGATCATGGTGCTACTTTGAAGCACAAGTGTGGAAAAAAGGATAGTAGCATTGCCCCTTTTTATTTTTATTATTTTTGGGCCTTCTTTTTTTGGCCTTTCTCTCTCTTTTTTGGGACAATGCTCTATTAATGGTGATAATCACACTTCTATTTATTTACAACTCAATGATTACAACTCGATACTAGAACAAGATATGACTCTATATGAATGCCTCCGGCGGTGTACCGGGATGTGCAATGACTCATGAGTGACATGTATGAAAGAATTATGAATGGTGGCTTTGCCACAAATACGATGTCAACTACATGATCATGCAAGGCAATATGACAATGATGATGCGTGTCATAATAAACGGGACGGTGGAAAGTTGCATGGCAATATATCTCGGAATGGCTATGAAAATGCCATAATAGGTAGGTATGGTGGCTGTTTTGAGGAAGATATAAGGAGGTTTATGTGTGATAGAGCGTATCGTATCATGGGGTTTCGATGCACCGGCGAAGTTTGCACCAATTTTCAAAGTGAGAAAGGGCAATGCACAGTACCGAAGAGGCTAGCAATGATGGAAGGGTGAGAGTGCGCATAATCCATGGACTCAACATTAGTCATAAAGAACTCACATACTTATTGCAAAAATCTACAAGTCATCAAAAACCAAGTATTACACGCATGCTCCTAGGGGGATAGATTGGTAGGAAAAGACCATCGCTCGTCCCCGACTGCCACTCATAAGGAAGACAATCAAATAACACCTCATGTTTCAAATTTGTTACACAACGTTTACCATACGTGCATGCTACGGGACTTGCAAACTTCAACACAAGTATTTCTCAAATTCACAACTACTCAACTAGCATAACTTTAATATCACTATATCCATATCTCAAAACAATCATCAAGTATCAAACTTCTCTTAGTATTCAATGCACTTATATGAAAGTATTTTTATAATATCAAAAGCAAATTACCATGCTGTTCTAAAGGACTCTCAAAATAATATAAGTGAATCATGAGAGATCAATTATTTCTATAAAATGAAACCACCACCGTGCTCTAAAAGATATAAGTGAAGCACTAGAGCAAAAACTATATATGTCAAAAGATATAAGTGAAGCACATAGAGTATTCTAATAAATTCCGATTCATGTGTGTCTCTCTCAAAAGGTGTGTACATCAAAGATGATTGTGGTAAACTAAAAAGCAAAGACTCAAATCATACAAGACGCTCCAAGCAAAACACATATCATGTGGTGAATAAAAATATAGCTCCAAGTAAACTTACCGATAGACGAAGACAAAAGAGGGGATGCCTTCCGGGGCATCCCCAAGCTTAGGGTTTTTGGTGTCCTTGGATTTTACCTTGGGGTGCCTTGGGCATCCCCAAGCTTAGGCTCTTGCCACTCCTTGTTCCATAATCCATCAAATCCTTACCCAAAACTTGAAAACTTCACAACACAAAACTTAACAGAAAATCTCGTGAGCTTCGTTAGCGAAAGAAAACAAAACACCACTTCAAGGTACTGTAATGGACTCATTATTTATTTATATTGGTGTTAAACCTAATGTATTCCAACTTCTCTATGGTTTATAAACTCCATTACTAGCCATAGATTCATCAAAATAAGCAAACAACACACGAAAAACAGAATCTGTCAAAAACAGAACACTCTGTAGTAATCTGTAACTAACGCAAACTTTTGGAACCCCAAAAATTCTAAAATAAATTGCTGGACGTGAGGAATTTATCTATTAATCATCTGCAAAAAGAATTAACTAAATAGCTGAAAGAACATGTGGTGCCCCCATGTTTGGTTTTGGTAATTGATGACAATCTCTATGGACTAATGGTTGCATTGAGTTATATTTGAAGGATTTGTCCATAGGCATTTCTTGAAGTCCATGTGTCGGTTTCAAGGAGTTTATGAGTTGACCAAGGTGATATTAAGGAATTATCCAAAGTTGGGTCATGCATCATCCAAATGAAGAGAGTTGGAAAGGTTCAAGGTTGATCAAGACTAAGTCAAGAGTGAATCAAGTTGATCAACTCACAAAGCGTATAAGATGTACTGCGAGAGATCAAGTGATCCCATGGTATGGTAAGCATTGTCAATTACGCTTTGTGTACTAACCCGTGGTCTTCGTGAGAGTTCTTTGTGGGGTTAGGTTGTCGTGTGCAAGTTCAAGTGATGCATAACGAAGAGATCAAGTGCTTGAAGCTTGCCGTCCATTGTGGTGACAATGGACTTGTGAAGGTGTGTGGAAGAGTGGCTCACCCATAGTGGAGCATGGGGGAGCAATCTACTAGTCTTCACCAAGCCAACGCAATCAAGAAAGGTGGTCCAACTTGAGGGAGTCAAGATCGTCATCATCTAGCTCAAGTGGACCATGTGCAAGGCAAAGGTTTGCCCTTGATAGGTTATATATTTTTTCGGTCTCATGGTGGTAGTTGGGAGAGCGGGTTATAGGATCGATTGCCGTACTATCAAGGGGGGCTCTCGATGAGTAGCTTGATCGTATCGTTCGTAGAGAGCTCAAACCATTGCATCCTTGCATCATCTTTCTTGGTTCTTGTTTGGTTCTCTTTGTGAGTGTGGAGCTTTTGGTCATCTTGATGAAAAGCTCAAGTTCATCGAAAACGGAGTTCACATGCATCTTCTATGATGTTTTTGGTGTTGGAGGTTTTATCGGTCTTATTCGAGGAAGGGTTCTCACCATTTTATTATGGGACTTTTCTAATTTGCTTTTTATTGTTATTTCTATCAAGTTTGTGTTAGCCCTTGTCACTAGCTTTCCAACAAACTTGGTTTCGTTGAATTCGGAGTCCGTTTGCAGAAGTTGTGTCAGTTTTGGTGTCCTTAAAAAGGCTGCAGCGGTACTACCGCCCATGGAAGCGGTACTACTGCGACTACTTCCCTGGCTACTTCCACTCTGGACCAAAAACTCGTCCCAAGTCCAGCGGTGGTAGGCAGGGATGTATTTTTTTAGTACCGCTCGCAAGCAGTAGTACCGCTACCCCTTGTGGTAGTACCGTGATGTCGAGCGGTAGTACCGCTCTGTGCGGGCTGTGAGCATAACGGTTGGATTTTCTCCCACCTATAAAAGGGGTCTTCTTCCCCGATGAACTTTATCTGTAGAGCTCGTGTTCTTCCCCCATTGTTGACCTTCTTCGAGCTTGCTAACTCTCAATCCCTCCATGGATTCTTGCTAGTTTTTGAGGGAAAAGAGAGAGGAGATCTAGATCCACATTTCCACCAATCACTTTCTCCTCTATGTGAGGGGAACCCCTTGGATCTAGTTCTTGGAGTTCTCCTTCTTGTTCTTCCTCTCATTTTCCTCCCTAGCATTAGTTGCTTCGATGGGATTTGAGAAAGAAGGACTTGGGCACTCCGTGTGCCCTTGCCATTGCATTTGGTGCATCGGTTTGAGTTCTCCACGCTGATACGTGGAAGTTACAAGTTGAGAAGCTTATTACTCTTGGGTGCTTGGTACCCTTGAGCTTGTTCCTCTTGGGTGCTTGGGTGCCCTAGACGGTTGGTGGTGTTCGGAGCTCAATCATTGTGGTGTAAAGCTCCGGGTAAGCGTCGGGGTCTCCAATTAGGTTGTGGAGATCGCCCTGAGCAATTTGACGGGTTCCGGTGACCGCCCCCAAGTGTTTCCAAAGTGTACGGGTTCGGTGACCGCCCCAAGGGTTGTCATTTGTACGGGTTCGGTGACCGCCCTCAAAGGTGAAGGAAATATGCCCTAGAGGCAATAATAAAGTTGTTATTTATATTTCCTTATATCATGATAAATGTTTATTATTCATGCTAGAATTGTATTAACCAGAAACTTAGTACATGTGTGAATACATAGACAAACAAAGTGTCACTAGTATGCCTCTGCTTGACTAGCTTGTTGAATCAATGATGGTTATGTTTCCTAACCATAGACATGAGTTGTCATTTGATTAATGGTATCACATCATTAGAATGATGTGATTGACTTGACCCATCCATTAGCTTAGCACGATGATTGTTTAGTTTGTTGCTATTGCTTTCTTCATGACTTATACATGTTCCTATGACTATGAGATTATGCAACTCCCGAGTACCGGAGGAACACTTTGTGTGCTACCAAACGTCACAACGTAATTGGGTGATTATAAAGGTGCTCTATAGGTGTCTCTGATGGTGCTTGTTGAGCTGGCATAGATCAAGATTAGGATTTGTCACTCCGATTGTCGGAGAGGTATCTCTGGGCCCTCTCGGTAATGCACATCACTATAAGCCTTGCAAGCAATGCAAGTAATGAGTTAGTTGCGGGATGATGCATTACAGAACGAGCAAAGAGACTTGCCGGTAACGAGATTGAGCTAGGTATTGAGGTACCGACGATCGAATCTTGGGCAAGTAACATACCGATGACAAAGGGAATAACGTATGTTGTTATTGGGCTTTAGGGAAAGAGAGAGGAGAGGCTGCGCCCCCCAAGGCCTATTCCTAATTGGACTAGGGGGAGGGGCGGCGCCCCCTCCTTCCTTCTCTTCTCTTTTCCATTTCCTTCTCTCCTACTCCTACTACTTGGAAGGGCTCCTAGTTCTACTAGGAAAGGGGCAATCCTACTCCCGGTGGGAGTAGGACTCCCCTAGGGCACGCCATAGAGAGGGCCGGCCCTCCCCCTCCTCCACTCATTTATATACGGGGAGAGGGGCACCCCTTGGAGACATAATAATTGATCTGTTGATCTCTTAGCCATGTGCGGTGCCCCCCTCCATCATAATCCACCTCGGTCATATCGTAGTGGCGCTTAAGCGAAGCCCTGCGTCGGTAGCATCATCATCACCGTCACCACGCCGTCGTGCTGACGAAGCTCTTCCCGGAAGCTCTACTGGATCATGAGTTCGTGGGACGTCACCGAGCTGAACGTGTGTTGAACGCGGAGGTACCGTACGTTCGGTGTTGAGGATCGGTCGATCGTGAAGACGTACGACTACATCAACCGCGTTGTTATAACGCTTCCGCTTACGGTCTATGAGGGTATGTAGACAACACTCTCCCCTCTCGTTGCTATGCATCACCATGATCTTGCGTGTGCGTAGGATTTTTTTTGAAATTACTACGTTCCCCAACAGTGGCATCAGAGCCAGGTTATTGCGTAGATGTTATATCCACGAGTAGGACACAAGTGAGTTGTGGGCGATACAAGTCATACTGCTTACCAGCATGTCATACTTTGGTTCGGCGGTATTGTTGGATGAAGCGGCCCGGACCGACATTACGCGTACGCTTATGCGAGACTGGTTCTACCGACGTGCTTTGCACACAAGTGGCTGGCGGGTGTCAGTTTCTCCAACTTTAGTTGAACCAAGTATGGCTATGCCCGGTCCATGCGAAGGTTAAAACAACACTAACTTGACGAACTATCGTTGTGGTTTTTGATGCGTAAGCAAGAACGGTTCTTGCTCAGCCCGTAGCAGCCACATAAAACTTGCAACAACAAAGTAGAGAACGTCTAACTTGTTTTTGTAGGGCATGTTGTGATGTGATATGGTCAAGACATGATGCTATATTTATTGTATGAGATGATCATGTTTTGTAACGGAGTTATCGGCAACTGGCAGGAGCCATATGGTTGTCGCTTTATTGTATGCAATGCAATCGCCCTGTAATTGCTTTACTTTATCACTAAGCGGTAGCGATAGCCGTAGAAGCAATAGATGGCGAAATGACAACGATGCTACGATGGAGATCAAGGTGTCGCGCCGGTAATGATGGTGATCATGACGGTGCTTTGGAGATGGAGATCAAAGGCACAAGATGATGATGGCCATATCATATCACTTATATTGATTGCATGTGATGTTTATCCTTTATGCATCTTATTCTGCTTTGTTTGATGGTAGCATTATAAGATGATCTCTCACTAAATTTCAAGGTAAAAGTGTTCTCCCTGAGTATGCACCGTTGCCAAAGTTCATCGTGTCGAGACACCACGTGATGATCGGGTGTGATAAGCTCAACATTCATCTACAACGGGTGTAAGACAGTTTTGCACACGCAGAATACTCAGGTTAAACTTGACGAGCCTGCTAAAGGCCCACAACACAGTTGGGCCATTTACAATACGACCTGACTTTCGGCCTCTTAGCGGCCCATGCTCTTCATGGTCCAATACAAGCCCGCTGTCTCTTTCGGCCTGCTAAAGGCCTACAGTATAGTTGGGCCATATGTAGCCCAAACTTAGTAACGGCCTGTTAACGGCCCGTGAAATAAATTGGGGCCACCTGTTGCCCGCTTTGATGTCGGCCTGTTAACGACCCGGGAGGTAAGAGGGCTGACCATTAACTTTCGGCCTATTAATGGCCCATTAACTTAATGGGCCCACTAAAGTTCGTTCATGTCTTTAGGCCAAATTAGATAATTTGAGCCCATTACGACGAGTAAAGGTATGGCATACAGGGAATAACGGTTGCACATCCAGAATATATTACAGGAAATTACATTCACTGGGCAATCAAAGATTGATGCCAGTGCAAATAAATGAGCAGAACCTAATCATCTACAACGTCACAATCTGCAACCTCAGCACAGATGACGCCCATAAGCATGTGGGAAAGTTCTTGCTGCTTTGCCACACTGTTTCTGAAAACATTGATCAGTTGTTGTGTCGCACGACTCTGCACCTTTGATTCATCCACCATTTCCATCATTGCTTCAGCCATTAATTGGTTCACAAACATACATTTATTCCATCGCATTCGAGACAGAGGATACTGAACATATTCAGATGGTGATTTTGGCAGGCTTGTATTATTGATAGTGGAGAGTGTATTGAGCACTGCATCATAACATAAATTAGGACGGGAACCAAACAGATTAATCATGAGTTGTTGTCATATTACCTGGCCTAGATTTACTGGAAAGAAACAATGGGGTTGCCTTGCTGTTTTTAGAGTTTGTCTTCTTATCTTCAGCAGCCTGCACAAAATTAACACACTAGCATTGCTATCATTGGCCAAGTCAGATAATAGGAAAGCAACATTGACACAACAAACGTTTGGGCAACTAGCCTACACCAAATTAACACAATATGGCACAACTATCATCAGCCAGGTAAGGTAATACGAAAGCAACATTGACACAATGAATGAATGGGTAACTAGAGAAGCACTACAATTCAGTAATGTGCGTGATATGAGATAGCACATTCATGCAGCTCAGTACGCAAAACTACTAGGAAGTTTTCCTTACAAAAATCAACATTGGCGCCTTTAACATTTTGCTACAACTAATTTTAGATCAGATAAAGGTTAGATTCAGGCCGATTAACAAAATACATGCTGATGTAAAAATATAGTGATATACATGTTGGGTTTCGTAGTAATTTCAAAAAAATTCCTACGCACACGCAAGATCATGGTGATGCATAGCAACGAGAGGGGAGAGTGTGATCTACGTACCCTTGTAGATCGACAATGGAAGCATTTGGTTGATGTAGTCGTACGTCTCCACGGCCCGACCGATCAAGCACCGAAACTACGGCACCTCCGAGTTCTAGCACACGTTCAGCTCGATGACGATCCCTGGGCTCCGATCCAGCAAATTGTCGGGGGGGAGTTCCATCAGCACGATGGCGTGGTGACGATCTTGATGTTCTCTTGTCGCAGGGCTTCGCCTAAGCACCGCTACAATATGACCGAGGTGAAATATGGTGGAAGGGGGCACCGCACACGGCTAAGGAACGATCACGAAGATCAACTTGTGTGTCTATGGGGTGCCCCCTGCCCCTATATATAAAGGATGGAGGAGGAGGAGGCCGGCCAAGGCTTGGTGCAGCCAGGATGTGGAGTCCTACTAGGACTCCAAGTCCTAGTAGGAGTCCACCAAGAGGGGAGGAAGGGAGAAGGAAGTGGAGGAGAAGGAAAGGTGGCCGGCCCCCTTTTCCCTAGTCCAATTCGGACCAGAGGGGAGGGGGGGCGCAGCAGCCCCTTGGCCCTTTCTCCTCTTCCCACTAAAGCCCATCAAGGCCCATTGCTTCTCCCGTAACTACCCGGTACTCCGAAAAATACCCGAATCACTCGGAACCTTTCCGATGTCCGAATATAGTCGTCCAATATATCGATCTTTACGTCTTGACCAATTCGAGACTCCTCGTCATGTCCCCGATCTCATCCGGGACTCCGAACTCCTTCGGTACATCAAAACTCATAAACTCATAATATAACTGTCATCGAAACCTTAAGCGTGCGGACCCTACGGGTTCGAGAACGATGTAGACATGACCGAGACATGTCTCCGGTCAATAACCAATAGCGGGACCTGGATGCCCATATTGGCTCCTACATATTCTACGAAGATCTTTATCGGTCAGACCGCATAACAACATACGTTGTTCCCTTTGTCATCGGTATGTTACTTGCCCGAGATTCGATCGTCGGTATCCAATACCTAGTTCAATCTCGTTACCGGCAAGTCTCTTTACTCGTTCTGTAGTACATCATCCCGCAACTGACTCATTAGTTGCATTGCTTGCAAGGCTTAAATGATGTGCATTACCGAGAGGGCCCAGAGATACCTCTCCGACAATCGGAGTGACAAATCCTAATCTCGAAATACGCCAACCCAACATGTACCTTTGGAGACACCTGTAAAGCTCCTTTATAATCACCCAGTTACGTTGTGACGTTTGGTAGCACACGAAGTGTTCCTCCGGCAAACGGGAGTTGCATAATCTCATAGTCATAGGAACATGTATGAGTCATGAAGAAAGCAATAGCAACATACTAAACGATCGGGTGCTAAGCTAATGGAATGGGTCATGTCCATCAGATCATTCACCTAATGATGTGATCCCGTTAATCAAATAACAACTCTTTGTTCATGGTTAGGAAACATAACCATCTTTGATTAACGAGCTAGTCAAGTAGAGGCATACTAGTGACACTCTGTTTGTCTATGTATTCACACATGTATTATGTTTCCGGTTAATACAATTCTAGCATGAATAATAAACATTTATCATGATATAAGGAAATAAATAATACCTTTATTATTGCCTCTAGGGCATATTTCCTTCAATACAACAGGTACTTACATCAGCACTGGAGCACAGAGAATTCCCGCAAGATATTTTCCTCGAATACGATCCCAATGGAGGAAGTCTTGTATCGTTTAACCTTATTTTCTAAAAGAGAGACGGGTAAGAAACATGTAGAAAATATGATCAGAATGCTATAAAATTTCATGATGCGAGGATACGCACACGCTTCTTAGAATGGAGTTGACATTCTTTTGCTGGACTGGAGCAGACTAGTTCTTTGGCCACTGGAATCTGCTTATTATCAGTGGGAGTTGGGTTTCTCTGTGCTAGAGCAGTATCTATGAAAAATGGAGTTGGTTTATTATCTCCTAGCGTTTGGATCTTTTGCAAAGACCTGGTTTGTAACCCTTCAGATTCTAACATAGCCGTCTTCCCCTTGCATGCCTTATATAGAAGAATGGTGCTTCAATTATAAAACATGCTATAGCAGAGATGGAATAGGTACTGAAGAATAGAAAGGCATGACATATTGACATGTATTCCCTCCATCCGGAAATAAATGGATGGGTCTAGGCGTATTTCAGTTCTAGATACATCCAGTTTTATCCTTTTCTGCGACATGTAATCCGGGCGGAGGGAGTATGACATAAGAGCTAGGGATACGATAGGACAACACAGTAAAAAAACACTGAAAACCCACTGCAGAACCAAAGTAATCAAACCCACTGATATGAGATAGTACACTCATGCCGCTCAGGATGCAAAACTACCAGGCAGTTTTCCTTACAAAAATCAACATTGTGGCCTTTAATCATACATTTTGCTACAACTAAATTTAGATCAGATAAAGGTTGGATTCACGCCGATTAACAAAATACATGCTGATGTAAAAATATAGTGATATACAACAGGTACTTACATCTGCATTGGAGTACAGAGAATTCCTGCAAGAATCTTTCCTCACAGACGATACCGGTGCAGAAATTCTTCTATCTGTTAAGCTTATTTTCTAAAAGAGAGATGGGTAAGAAACATGTAGAAAATATGATCAGCATGCTATAAAATTTCATGATGCAAGGATACACACACGCTTCTTAGAATTGAGTTGACATATTTTTGCTGGACTGGAGCGGACTAGTTCTTTGGCCACTGGAATCTGCTTATTATCAGTAGGAGTTGGGTTTCTCTGTGCTGGAGCAGTATCTTTAAAAACTGGAGTTGGTTTATTATCTCCTGGCGTTTGGATCTTTTGCAAAGCCCTTGTTTGTAACCCTTCAGATTCTAACATAGTCGTCTTCCCCTTGCATGCCTTGTATAGAAGAATGGTGCTTTAATTATAAAACATGCGACAACAGAGAGATGGAATAGGTACTGAAGAATAGAAAGGCATGACATATTGACATGTATTCCCTCCATCTGGAAAAAAATGGATGGGTCTAGGCGTATTTCAGTTCTAGATACATCTTTTTTTATCCATTTCGGCAACATGTAATCCAGACGGAGGGAGTATAGTGTAAGAGCTAGGGATACGACAAGACAATACAACAAAAAAACACTAGTTGAATGTAAAACTATATGCTAGCGGAATACATAAAAAAATAACTAAGGCAACATACACGTGTATGATTGGGAAAATAAGATGGCATTGCAACAGAGCACTAGAACAACACTTCAATGTAAAAAAACATGGTATGGTAGACAGATGAAGTACATACTGATGAATAACAATGCATAAGATATTCAGAAGCATGATGTTCAAATTAAGCAGATGGCATTGCGATAGACTAGAATGACAGTACTTAAATTTGAAAACATGTTATCATGAGTGGAATAGGTACTGAAAAACAGGAAGGCATGACATATTTACATGCATGATCAGCATGCTAAGCACATGGCATTGTAACAGAGTAGATACACTCCAGGACATTATATGCATGTTCTACCCATATCACAGGCTAAGTTAGAGCAAGGACCTTGTGGGGTGAAGAGGATTCATCATCTTTCTGCAAGTCTTCTGAAGAACTGCCTTTACATGTTCCATCATATTGGGTATCATTGACATCAAGTTTATTGGACTTTACATTGCTCCATGAGGTTCTTGTGGATATATCAGTGTGTGCAATTATATCTGACATGCATGGAAGACAACTAGTAGTTAGATTTATGTAATGAGTGCCTGTAGGAGACGACATAAATAGTAGGACTGGGGTTAACTAGCAGCAACGGGTCTCATAAACTAAAGGGAGAACACAGATGAAAGCTACAGAATATGTATTGTTTGTACTCGAAATTAACTAGATGGCACACAAAAGTATTAAAGAACAACATAGGAAATACTAGAAGTGGTATAATACTATAATCACCAGCCTGTGGGATAGCATTGGCTGATGGATGATAACTATGGAACAGTGTTACCTAAAGAACAAGTATCTTAGCTGAACTATGGAACAGCGTTAACTCCTGAACAAGACCCGTAAGAGATCAGCATGAATATACAGTGAAATGTGATGATCTATTTTCCATGCTTAGATGAATAACAAATCCATAAATGTTGCACACAAGTAAGATGAGGGTACAACCTATCTGGCTGCCATCCATAGGAGTGAGCATCATGTGCTGACTTGTGGATGGCCCTGCAGTTGTTGTGGCTGTGCATGTCGGGCACGCGCATTCGATGCAGGGAACTGTTGAGTGGGGACTATAGCTCCCTTCTGGTGTATGCTTCCCTTGTTGGAGCAGCTGCGGTGAGTCGGAAGACGGTGTGTCTGAAGATGCAGATAACGCATAATGTTAAGAACGACATATCTCTTTGATCTGAAGAAATACACTAAGAGATCAACAGCTAGGTACGAGAGTGGTCACATGTCTGTTGACTGAAGACTAAATTGGGGTCACACAATTTTATTTTATTTTGGTACTGTCCGATCTATGCCGGATGGCTGGCCGTCTTGTACCTCCCGGCTGACACTGTTCGGAATCTTCCCCGAAGAGCCAGCGACCAACGGCAGAGCAGCCTGCCTCCGCCGTCTGTGGCCCCGGCCAAAACCCCGCTCCCCGCCCCACCGCACTGCCGTGGTTGCGCCGCCCCCGGTCCAATCCACAAAGACTCCCCGTCATCCAGATCCGGCGGCGGCAGTACCTTCAACCCACGCAACTCTAAAAGATAGCCATCTAAGCGCTGCTTCCACGGCGAACTTTGCGGCCCTGCACCCTTACGTTAGACACCAGCCAACTGGCAGCCTAGAAGCTCCGCCGCCTCGAGGGGTGCTGCTTCCCATTGCAAATCGATTGGCCCAAAATAAAAATTCAGACAACCGACGCCTAAATAAAGTGATTTGAGATGAGGGTGCAACCTATCTGGCGGCATGGTGAAGTAGGCAGGTCCATCTGCCGAGTCGGTGAGGCCGGCGCGGTTGCGGTGGCGACCGGCGGCAGGGAAAGAGCGATGTCGCGACGGTCGACGGCTACGCCGAAGCAGCGCCAGGACTCTGGACGGATCCAAAGTTGGAGCCGCTCTGGCACCGTGAACAACGGCGGGGGTGAATCGGCTCCGGTACGGTTCACGCGACCGTCGTCGAGGCAGCGCCAGCAGCACGGAGTAAGAGGCGCACAGCCCAGTGCACGACGGCAAATGGATAGCGTCTCCGACATTAGGGAGGAGGGCGGCTGTGAAATTGGTGCGGTGGGGGCGCCATGGAGGTGGGGTTGAGGTTTCGCGGCTCGGGAGAAGGGAGCTTCCCGGGGAGAAGGTGATTTGGCGCCCACGAGGTATGAATGGGGGCGGGCGGGGAAAATTGGGAGGGGAGTGGAACCATGTCTTACGGACGCATTTGTCTGAAATGTGAGGGGGAGTTACAGTTCTACCCTTGCCTATAGGCTTCTCGGCTTGGGTCTGTGTACTGAGGGTCGGGGATAGTAGAGTAACTTTGCTTCTCTGGGCGGGAGCAATTTCGGGCGTGTTTTGAACTATAGTGGGCGCGAGCAATTTCGGGCGAGGAGAGCGTGTTTTGAAATAGTGGGCGCGAGCTATTTCGGGCGAGGAGAGCGTGTTTTCAATTCTGTCGCACGCATCTGACACAAAAACCTTGTTCGTCCCTCTCCCTTTCTCTCCATCTCTCTCTGTGTGTGTGTGTGGGGGGGGGGTCTTTCTAGTTCGCATGCATATATACACCATCTATAGGTCTCTCTCGCACACTATGTATGATACTCTAGCTAGTCCAAGCTAGATATCTTGGGTGCACTCATCGTACGCACACAGATTCCTTGGCTCTTTGCCTGTAACTCTCTCACGCACCACTATGTCGTCTCAGAGCTCTCCCCCCCCCTCTCTCAAACTCTCCATCCACCTGGGTCACACATACACATGCATATCTCACTCGCACTTGATAGGACCATCTAAAACTCAATCTCTCCCCCTCGTTCTCTCTCCATCTCACATGCGCGCACACACAATCTCATGCCCAGCTAGCCAAGTATGATGGTCTCTCACTCAATTGTAGGCACACGCAGTCCCCCTATATGTATATGACTAGCTAATCTTAGTCTCCATCACAAACATGTGCATGGTCTATCTCGGTTTCTCTCGGGGCATCTTTCTACCGCGCACGCACTCCCTCGATCTCCCACCCATATAGTCCCCTCACGATCTCGACGGGATCTCTCTATCACAAACACACCCTCTCTCCCTCCTCATGCGTCCATGCCATCCATGTGTCCCTCTCGACCTTTGTTCCTTGTTGGCCACACCTCTATTGGACATGTGCTACAGGGGTGTCTCTCTCCATTGCAAACAATCACACACTAGCTATCTTCGTGTATCTCCTCGCCTCACTTTTCCATCTCGGAGATGCATGCGTGGTATGTTCGCGTAAGAAACGAAAAAACACACTCTCTCTCTAATTTATCGTTTGTTGTCACTTTCTCTTTCACACACATACTCTTTTTGCACACTTACTCATTCTCCTTCACACGCACTTGATCTATCTCGACTGAGGCACTCTCCTCGGTCCATAGCATATAGATTTATTGAAAAGTCAAACATCACAAAGTTTGACCATGTACGTGGAGAAAAAGAATTACATCTAGTACGGCAAACATATGCCATTAGATTCACCATGAGATGTAGTTTTGTATGATGTATCTTTGGTATTGTAGATATAAATAACATTTGTGTAAACCTGATCAAAGTTTCCAAAGTTTGACTTCTAAAAATTTTACATGCACGGCATTATCGAGCGGATGGAATATCTCTTTCCCCTTCTCAGCTATCTGACGCACCACTCAGCGTTATCGGGGCTCCTCAATCTCTCTCAAACTTTATTGGTCAGTTTGGTTCATGACCTGACCCTCATGCCTTGATGGCCGGTACTGCCTGGTGTGGACGTGAGATGTAAAATATTTCTGCTTGGCCAGGCTTGTGTGGTGCTGAAGCGTTTGGTTCATGCTTGGGCCAGGCAAAGCATCAACGTCCCATCAATCAATCCATGCATCAATTAATGCTAATATCCATCCATGTTGCTGTTAGCCTCGTGGCCACACGACCAGGCACGACCAGGCGTTCGAAATCGATCGCCTGGGCCAGGCTACTTGCAGTGTCTGGAGTTCAGTCAGGCTAATTAAAGTGCAAGGGAACCCAGGCCAGGCGGGCTTTCTTTTTCACAGGGTAGCAACCAAACAAGCGTGCATGAAATCTAGCCACAACCCCAGGCCAGGCAAAAGATGCTCAGGACGCAAGCCAAACTGGCCTTATATCTCCCTGGTTCACACATACACATGTCTCGCTCGCGCTATACATATAGACCCATCCAACACTCCCCGCCCTTGTTCTCTCTCCATGTGACACGCACCCCCTATGTACCATAATCCCTCAATCCATCATAGGCACAAGCACTCCCCCCTCCTAAGTATGATTATCTCTTACTAGCCGACAGGAGCACACGTATTGTCTCCTTCCATCCATACGTCTATCTCGATATCTCTCGGGGCATCTTCTATCGCGCACACACCTTGTCACTCGATCTCCCACCCATGTAGTGCCATCACGATCTCCAGGGGATCTCTCTATGAAAAACATACACTCTCTCCTCCCCATGTCTGCATTTTCTCCATACGTCTCTCTCGACCTCTCTCCCTTGTTTGTCAGACCCCTCTTGGCCACGTGCTAGGGGTCTTGCTCTCTCGGTTCCAAACAACCACACACTATCTCCTCACCTTGCCTCCGTTGCCGAAGATGCATGTGTGATATGTTTGCATAAGACACACACGCTTTTTCTCTACTTTTATCATGTGTTGTCCATGTCTCTTTCACACACGCACACACACTTTCTTCACTCTCTCTCTCTCTCTTGTTAGGGACTCTGTCACGTCCATAAGCATATGGATGTTTTGAAAAGTCAAACCTCAGAAACGTTTGACCAGGTATATGTGGAGAAAAACATTTACATCTGGAACGATCATTAGATTCATCACAACATGTACTTATTTCATACTATCATTTATCTTTGATATTGTAGATATAAGTAATATCTTTATAAACTTGGTCAAAGTTTCAAAAGTTTGACTTAAAAAAATGTTGGAACTACATAATCGAACGGAGGGAGTAGCTCTTTCTCTCTCTCTCTCTGCTATCTCTCACGGGCCTCCCCTCTCACTCGAACTCTCTATACCGACGGATTATACGCTCACTGTGTCAGCGTATAGCTCCGTATATTGTTTAGTTGACCGGTCAACCAATCCACATGCTGCCTTGTCAGCTCGTGTTCTGTATCTTCGTGTGCTGGCCCATGTGGCAGTGGGTGAAAATAAGTAAACTAGAGGCCCATCTGACACGCGGTGAAGTAAACAAAGTTGAAACCACTCGGGGTAGCACCCCGCACGCTAGTAAATTGAGGGCGCATTTAGGACAAACTTCTTGCGTGCAAAGGACGCACTCGCGCACAATTCACCACTGTGCGGCAGCATGCACAGAAGGACGCACTCGCGCACACCCAGCACACAACACACACCAGCACACGTGTATACACATCTAGGAGTAGAAGGCCGTGGAAAAATCTAGCGCGATGGCCGCTGCCGGAGCCGTCCACCCCCAATCTTGGTGTTCCGTGCAATGCACGGGCATCTACGCACGGGAAATTATGTCGAACAGGGCTAGTTGTAAGCAAGCTAGCTCTACAGCCATGATGATAGTGACTGCAGATGGTGAGGGTGACTATGGTATGCCGAAAACGGCGCCTATACTCAGGTGTCATGTCTGGCGCAGGGTCTTGTCACTTCACTGTGAGGAGCAGCACGTAATAATTTGACCAACGGGTAGTACAGTGCTAGTATTCCTACTACTACATTGGTAGTACTACTACTAGTACTAGTAGCACCACCGTCTGGATTTAGGAGTACTACCACATCCACCGCCATCGAGGAACGTCTATAGGTAGTATTGCTTGAGGCCGCCAGGGCGAGGGGCCGCTTGGACGACAACTTTGTCTCCTTGTTTGACGAGGTCCTCGTCGGTTTCCTCGACAAGTTCACCGTCATCAAGAAGCTTGCGGACGACTTTGACGTAAGCCTCCAGCCGACGCACCCGGGATTTGCGATGACCGCCACCCTCAACGGCCACTATGGTAACAACCTCTTCGACACACTGGTGGCCCTGCGAGTACCCACCGTCACGCCGGAGAATGTCCACCTCGAGGTCGCGCTCGCCACGCAGCGCTTGGCGCAAGACACCATCGACATAATCACCCACGTCTACGCGCAAATCGTCCACAAGGACTACTACATGCAAGAGGAGGACGATAGGACGCTGGCCTTCTTGGAGCGCAGGGCAACCTTGGACGGCACTGTTCAGAAGCACGTTGAGCTCGCCGCCAATGCCGCTGCTCCTCACACGTCGGTTGGTGACCCGGCGCACTAGGGCATGAGGATGTCGTTGAACGTTGATGGATCCGTATGTATTTTTATCTTTTCGTCAAATCCATGTAGTAGTATATGATACTACAGTAATTATCTTGTCGGATGGCTGAGAAAACAGGAGGGAGAAGAGATGGCTGTAGCATGGACTCCAAGAAAATTGGTGTCGGATGGGACTCGTGTGGGTGGCGTGTGCCGTACTGCTAGACGTGAATGCTACTGAGTTATGGCCCATGCCACCCCACTATATCGAGGTACGCAGAACAAATTTCCTGCAGTCCGTGCTCAGCCCTCCTCTATCTCTCTTCTCAGCCAGCCAGCAGACGCGCGGAGCCCATTGTCTGTTTGCTCACATGCGGCCCCACATGTCAGTGAAAACGCAAGAGGACCCACTGAACCTGCACATCTTTCACCTCGACGTGCTGGTGATGAAAAACAAATCCAATAAATATCTTCGGTGGCCGCTTTTGGAGTTACTCAAGAGTAGTAAGATTCTATTTACAGTTTAACCCAAGATGCACATCTCGTGGCTTCAACTACCACTCTATTTTCTTTCATGACATGACCTGGATGCTGGATGTCTCACGTGTCGGTAGAAGGAGGAAGAACCCGACCAAATCTTCGGTTCTGCTCTCGGATTAGACTAGTTGTGCTAACTTAAAAAATTTATTGTGTACTCCCTCCGTTCCAAAATACTTGACTTCCATTTGTCCAAAAATGGATGTACCTATATACTAAGACATGTCTAGATACATATATATTTTAACAAATAGAAGGCATGTATTGTGCAACGGAGGGACTAGAATGGATGCAAGTTTTTGTATTGGGAAGAAGAGTACATCCATATATTGATAGAGCGCAATTTAGTAGATGTTCTATCACTTTTAGCTAGCACAGACACAAGATCGAGCCTCCGCAGATCCACAATGAATGCATCGAGAAGGCACTAATCCAACTTACAGGAGTAGTAAAATGTATTCTTGTGGTTCTTGTTTTCTTTGGTCTTGCTTTTCTAGTCAAAATTATCGTTGGAGTCTGTGCAAAACGGAGGTGCGTTTGGGGTCGTGCATTGGAGTTGGCCTTACAAGTGGGACCGCAGTTAAGGAAACCGACTATCGGCAAACCCCCACCTCGCCCGCCGCGCGATGGCTGAAGTTAGAGAAACGACGAGGTTGAAGAGATTGCTCTAGCACGGACTCCAAGAAATAATATGGTGTCAGATGGATGTCGTGGTGGTGGCGTGTGCCGTACTCGTGGACATGAATGCTTGTTCTGGCCCATGCCACCCTACTACTCCCTACTACTTACTCCTACTATATAGTACTAGTATCGAGGATTCAACGTTCTGGTTACGTACAGCGAACACATTAACATATGGCTACAGTAAAAACACCCGCCCGACGCGCGAAGCATCTGAAGCTAGTACAAATAGTGTACTACTATTGTTGATTGGCCTCATCCGATAACCTATTGCAATGCACGTACAATTATGTATTCGGAAAATATTTTTTTGCCTCGTCGCACCACTCACTCAGAGAAGCGACTCGAAAGCCATTCATAAATTTAGTAAGTTTATCACACGCATATCATTTTATTACATACAACAGGTCATCAACCCTCATCGACAACGAGGATACATTATAAATACTAAAGTTTTCACCACACAACAAATAACAAGCAATGAAATGAACTTTAACTCAACCATTCCTCGGCGTTGGAAACGCTTGCTTTGAACCACAAGTGATTCTCTGGGACGGGCCATCGATTGTCGATCTAGAAACCAACGCAGGACTGATCATCCAGGCTGAAGTGGCCTACTATATCAGTACCAGGGTAGGGAACCACACAAATGTCCGAGGTATAGACACATTTGCTTCTCATAAATGGTACTGTTAATGTTGTGTCAACAACGGTTGGATCGCCTTTCACCATCTTCAGATAGTTTTGTCCAAGGAAGAGCGAGTTTTCTCCAAGACTATCAATTCTGTACTAGGGAGAAGGAGTTGGCGCTAGCACACTAGTATCCATCCCGAATACCATGCAACGGGTGTTGAAATAGGTTCGGAGAGTGCGACCATGGGAGACTACACCTGCTTCCTTAGCAGTAACATCATCAGTGCGCTGTATACACACAAGAAGAGGTGATCCATCGGAATTAGTTGCCAGGCGCCATAGAGTATATCGGTGTTGCTCGTCCTCATGCTCGTGATCATCACCATCGTCATCTCCCCCTTGGTTATAAAAATTTTCAAGTATAGGTGGTGGGATGTTCACAGGACCTTGGAAACACAAGAAGAAGGTTAATTAGTAAAGGGAAACTTGCTAACCCGCATGCATGTGGATGAAACAATTATAATTACGGTGGAAGACAAATGTACCGAAACTACTAGGATGCCATGCAAAAATAGTGCCACGAGTGCTGGCAGCAAACACAAGGCGCTCGTATTGAATTGCATCACAGTACTCATCCGCATACAGAAACTGATTTTTGAGCAATATCCATCGAGTGAAACCATCAAGGAAGGCAACAAGCTTGTCGAAGATAGCAACAACATCATAGTCGCTGTAATTCCAAGAGCGGTTGGGAACTCGACAAATTGCTATCTCCCTTAGAATACAGTCACCATGATCGTATTTGAACGTGCGTACATTACCGGTGTGCTCAACCTTTGGGCAGTGTGCTGAGATTTTTGGAAGTGGAACCCGGTGACGAGTGTACACATTCACAAGTTCCCACTCGCAGTTGGACCCAATGTAAACAACCCAATCTCCATTTGCGCCCGCCCAAGCCTTGCCCTCAAGCGATGGCATCTTAACATCATACGTATCATTATCAAGCGGCATCAACTTGCACAGGGCGAGGCCTCCGTCGTGCCGACGCCAGTCATCATCAGGGTCACGACGAAGAAGATAGGGGAGATCAAACCGCTCCTTGACTCTTGGGTTCTTTGTAATGATGTTATTAGTTGAGTCGAGAATGGGCTTGAACGAACCTGCCATGCTAGCCGAGGTGATGACGTCGCACCGATCAACGAGTTCCTCCACCATGTCATCTTTCAGATCGGGGCAAGAATAACGGGGTCGTTTCCGGCCTCTTCCCTCCATGGAGAAGACGATCGAACAATGGCAGAAGAAAGGGTGAAGGGCTGAAGGAAAAATGGAGGAGGGAGAGGAAGAGCATGCGACAACAGTTCCAAATCGAGAGGGAAAGGCGAAGAGTCGGTGGATGGTTGCGAGTTTGCCACGGTTCATGAAGAGGCGCCCCGGCCTACACGTCCGTTCAGAAATACTCCTACTACTCGCCGCCGTCTCACTGATATGTTGGAACGGGACCACATGTTAACGAAACATGGTGTGTAATTTCTCGTGCAAAATGCGATCTGGCCGCGTTGGCCCGAGGTGCCGCATTAGTTATCGACCTTTATTTTTTTAATGGCATGCCGATCAGTTTTGAAGCACGACTAACTGGTACTGTACGCAGAGAAAATATAAACTACTCTACCACTACTCCAGCTCCAGTACTAGTAGTATAAAAAAGATATATAGGCTCGAGCTTGAGCGCTTTCTTGCTAAGGGCTGCCCACTTGCTTCTCACACTACCACCCTCTCTCCAGATCTAAAAAAGACGACCCCTCTCTCCCTCCTCACCAGTGGTCACAGATCCGCCGGGGAAGAAAAGGACGTGCAACGTTGACACACTCGTCGTCGGCGAGCGAGGTCATGCACTGACGACAAGGCCGTCCTCTCAGACCTAGCGCCCGTGCGGGATGGCCTCCGTCCCCAAGCTCGCTGTCGTAGTGTGTGCGGAGGACGACGACCACGAGCGAAGCTACTTCCCGCCGACCCTCAGGTATGCTACCTCTTTTCGAACCATAACCTTGTTCTGTTGCCCCATCTGCCACGTCATTGCATGTGGATCTTTTTCCACTCCACCATCTTCCCAATTTGCTATCCTCTGCTCTGCTGGCCACGTAGACGAAAAGCATAATTTGCACTATTAAAGGAAACCCTACTTCATGCACACTAATCCATGTCTGGATTGAATAAGGAAAGGAAGGGAGACTGTACTGTCCAAGAGAGTAGGCATCGAACCTGCATCTAGGTTGAAAAGGGGAAAATCAGTAGCTAAGGAACGAGTCTCGTGTCTCTTGGTTGAAGAAGGGTAGAAAGGCATGACAACACAATAGAGAATGACCAGGTCGATCGGTTTGTTGTCCTCGCATAGGAAAAAGGTGGCTAAAGAGAGCAAACTTGGGACGTAATGCACATATGCGGCCTGGATATTTGTTGCTCTGGGCAACCATACCTCCCTCACCACTCTGCGTCCGTGGAGGTACATCGTACTGGTGCGCCCACTGTCCGAATGGGACTCCCATGCTCTTACTGCCACTTTTTTTGCTGTTAGTATAACGCCAGCAGTCAAGTCAAGCAATGCTACTGCTAAAGTGATGCCACATTTAACTAATGCCGCTCTCAGTCTAATGCCACCGATAAATTTAAGCAACGCCAGCAGTCTAAGGCATTCTAATGCTGTTGCACAGCCAGTATACCAACGATGAAACTTGTTACTACCTTCAGATTTTTGCACTGTTAATGCTTATAGATTACATACCTCACTTTCATGAGATAAGTTAATTTTTTTGTACAGTGTCACCAAAATGCCAAGGCGCTGATGTCATTTTATTTTGGTTAAACTGCACAGACAATCATGAAGACAAGAGGAAAGGTCAAGAGTGGGCACCTCCTCCTCTGGCTCTTTTCTTGATTCGTTCGATCAAGTTTTTATGTTTGATCGATTATCAAGATTGGGATAGCAATTTTTAAGGTCCCCCTGAGTTCGAAATGATATTTACCTTAGAGGTACATGGTTTGCAATTTTTTATACTGTCATTAGTTAATAATGCTAGTTACCTTCAGACTTTTGTATTTAGTTTAATGCTTATGCAAAGCTAGTATACCAATGCTGAAACTTGTTACCTTTACATTTGTATTGTTAATTCTTATAGAAACCTTCCAGTGCTAGAGTTTATTGAAATCTGTTCAGTAAAACCATTGTACTGTACCCTGTAATAAACTAACTACTCTACTATTGCACTAGCCACTGGATTAGTGTATATTTGTAGTATTCGAATGGTGTTGCATTAGCGTATGGACATAAATAAAGTGTGGCAAGCTTTCCCAGATATGTGCTCAAGAAAACTACTACCTGTTTTTATAAATACTAGATGTTTGGGTACTTTATATTGAACCGCAAAAATGTCTTATATTAAGGAACAAAGGGTGTAGAGTTCACTCAAATTATCCCGGTAAAGCTAGTCACACCTTTGTTAAAATTAATGTTCATTATGTTATCGGAGGAGGTCTGTATGTTTGTCTCTAATGCCTGTCGACTACATACCTGACATCATGATGTAATGTTAAGTCATTTCCTTTTGTACAGTGTCACTGAATTGTCAAGGCAGTGATGACATTTTATTTTAGTAGAACTGCACAAAATTTGCTTAAAAGAAGAGGAAAGGTCAGGAATGGCTCAGTTTTTCAGAAAAAACTATGTATGCCTTCCTGACATTAGCCGTTGTTGCTTTATTTATTCCTTCAAACAGGTGGTTAGAAACAGTCTTGCTACCTTTTCCCATTATGAAATTGGAATGCTTATATTTGTGAGTCTATGCTTCAACTAGTGCCACTTTTAGAGTAATCACACTTTCAATATCTATGCAAACAGGGATGCTCGATTTTAGTGGAACTGCACAAAAAGTCCAACTGGTTCAACATTAGGAGCATGTTTTTTTCCAAACCTTTATATCCAATTGGTGGCACTATGAGCTGTTCATTACGAAGGTACATGGTTTGCTACTATCTTGCTACTCTTTTTGTACTATCATTAGATAGTAATACTAGTGGTTTGCATGTGAATTTATTGGCAGGGTGGACCTACATTGGAGGTGCAGGACATGATTCAATGATTGGATGCTCAATTTCGGTTGTATTGATTTCACCTCTTCCATCACTGTGAACATGGATATCCTTGGTCTGATGAAGAATAGGCACTATGTTTCTGCTCTGAACCAGCAAATCAATTCAGTATGAAATTGTCCAGGGCAAAACATAACTGTATCAGATTGTCCAGTGCAGAACATGACAGATGCTAAGTGGAAGAGACATGTTTAAACTGAAAATACAAGGTGTGGTATATGTTTACTAGCTGCTTGATATTTGTGCAGTCAGAGATGTCTGCCCGTTGCTATTTGGCAAACAAACAAAGTGTCCGCAATTTTGGTTGAACTGCACAAGAGAATAGTATATTCACTGCATGCAGTGCCATTTGAAAATAGACACAAAAAGATTGGATAGTCACTTCATGGACTGCAGAAAAGTAGTACTATATTATTTATTGGCCAACACTAGGTGCTTCATTGCTTTGGTCTGATTATACAATGGGCATCATTTTGCCTAGTTAAAGTTTATATTCCGAAAATAGTCTCGCGGTGTGATCGAGAGAAGACCAAATCATATTGCAGTGGATGTTCCTCCATCATGTGTGGTTCATTCTCATGGTTCCAGCTGTTGGTGAAACCACTTATGTTTGCAAGAGGAATTGTAGACTTCACAAACAAATTTGTCTTTCAGTCTGTACTGAATGTTGGCCAAGAGAAGCATCCATGTTAGTAGGAAGAACAAATGTTTTTTCTAGATCTCTGCTTTTGGAGCTACATATTTGTATATGATCTGTTATTGTAATATCTTAATATTTTTTTTGTTGATTTGTTATTGTATATCTTAATATTTTTGTATATAAACTTGGTCAAAGTTTGTAAAGCTTGACTTTGACCAAAGCTAATATGCGAACTAAATAAAAACGGAGGGAGTACCTCCTTTCCGGTTTGTAGGGCTTAATTCAAACCTCTCACCAACCAAGGTACTCCCTCCGTCCGGGATTTATTAGTCCCTTGAGCAAAGCAGCAAGACCAAGGCATGGCAATAATTAACGACATGCAGAAGTTTAAGCCTAATTAATTCCAGCGATTTAAGTGGCTGCATGCGTGCCCTCGACTGCGACTCGTTGCATGCTGCTTCGCGTACTACCTGCGAGCGATTCTGAGTGCCTGCATGCAGCCGTCCGTAATTAAGGCAGCTAACTGATGCGAAAAAAGATACGCTTTAAATCCGTGGAATCATTATTGACAAGGAGGGAGATGATTCGTGTGCACTCATTTGACTGCCATGCCGGCGTGCGACCCAGACGGGAGGGACAGCACCATCATAATTTCAGTTTCTCTAGTTTTCCACAGCAAGCTGGCGCGCTAAGCCATTATGCATTGAATCCCGATGACCGTCGCGCTACCTTCCGCCTATAAGTACTGTTTCCCGGCCTTCTCAGGTGCCACCGTGACCCAACTCGCCATATCCTCATAAGCCCCCACCGGCCCGACGTTGCTCGCCACGTCCGCCAGGCCCCCGCCCGTCCGTGGTAGGCGACGCCGGAGGCGGTCACCGCGGAACTAGTGTTCGGGTTTTCACCAGAAGGCGGATGGAGGGAGGAGGCATTCTATCTGTCTTTAGATGGCAATGCGGAGAACGAGGAGTTGTTGGAGTGTGACCGCATGGCGGAGGAGCAGGATTTGTTGGAGCACGACCGCCTGGCGGAGGAGCAGCGTATCGCCGATTTGCGCCGCCAGCGAGACATGGAGCAGCAGCGCACCGACGCTCTGAGTCGCGAGTAGAGCGCCCGCAACTGGGCCGACTACGTGGAGGCCGGCGCCCGGTGAATAGCCCTGGAGGATGTCGGGCACGCACGTGTTCACGACACCGATTTTTACTACCAGCTCGTCAAGTGGGTTTCCCGCTTGGAAGCCGAAGCTTCGGTGGACCACGCCGGCATGGAAAGTGCCAACGCGCGTGAGCAACGCTCCCTATCGCACCTCTGGCAAGTACGAGGTGAGGCGGAGGACGCCGGTGCCGGCGTTTAGCATGGACAGCAGATGGCAGCCGGCATCGTCTAGTTAGCTAAGAGTAAGTTAGTACTTGTACGCTACTAGAGTGTTAGTGGGAGTAGATAGTTAACTTGGCTATGATGGTTGTCAACGTGGAAGTTCAGTACTCTATATGTGGATCAGACCTGTTACTTTGGTCTGAATGTTGAACTTTCCGTTTGAACGTATGGAATGGGCTGTTATTTTTTTAAATGGGTTGTATTTGTCCTCCACGGTTTAGAGGCTGACTTGTGGGCCTAGCAAGTTGACGCGTACACAATCAGGAGATGATTGTACGTGGAGAGGATGACAGCAGGGACCCGCCAAGGTCATGGCAGTACGCAAGCAAGTGGCTCCTTATTTCAAGCCAATAAAAAAATGGCTCCTCCTAGTGGATTTCTGACATCTGGGTCCCATGCCATTGTCAACGTAGTCAATAAACGAGAGAATTGCACAACGAGCGGCTGACACCAGGGACCCAGCAGCTCGCCCAGTTATTTTTGTTTTGGGTTAATTTGATAAATGCCACTCCAAATTTTGTGTATCCGAGAAATGCCACTGCAATTTCCAAACTTTGAAAAATGCCATTTCATGCCATTTCTAGTGGCATTTTTCGAAGTTTGGAGTGGCGTTTTTCAAAGTTTGCAAACTGCAGTGGCGTTTTTCAAAGTTTGCAAAAATTGTAGTGGCATTTTTCAAAGTTTGGAAATTGCAGTGGCATTTTTATGAATCGCCATAATTGGAGTGGCATTTATCTAATTTGTTTTTGAGACGGACGCAGGGTGTCAACTGGGCTGTGCGGGACACTCTGGCCTATCTAGACAGCCTTTTCTTTTATGTTTACCACAGACCAACCCAGTAGTTTTTTTTCTTTCTAAAAATGGCTAGCCTAGTTCTTTTGTGATTTGTCAAGTAAGTCACTTTATCAGGCCTGTTGGGCTGCAAATCTTTCAAGACGAGGAGAGCTTCATTCGGCTGGCCGAGAAAATGGCCTATCAGTAATGAGAAATGGGTTGTACATTTTTAAAACACATCAAACCGGCAATTATTTTCAAATATCTTTTTTTCATTTCGAGATTTTAAATTGCATTGATTTTTATGTGTGGACAATTTATTGGATTTTATATTGATATACATTTATTTTTAAAATCAGTCTAAATGTGACTCGAAATTTTGGGATTAAAAACAGTTCAGACCGCACCGACATATGCAAAATTTCGTATAATTTTTTAACCGTGGCCACAATATGGGCTGTAATGCTAACATAAAGAATAAGGGCTCCAAAAAAACCCGTAAGAATTAGCAAATGGGCTGTAAATTATTTGAAATAATGGCAGATGGGTTGTATGCTGTTTTCCACAGATTTAAGGCTTTCCACAGATGGCTTGTATACTGTTGGATGTCCATCCAACGGCCGTCGTGCTTCTTCAATCTCTGCTCTTCCTGCTCCAGCCGCTCAAACAAGCACCGGTGGGACTGCCTGCTCCCTCCTCCCAGCGGCCGGCTGTGCTGCCGCGTAGGCCTCACCACCCCACCGTACTCCCATCGCTGGCCTAGCCATCCCTCGACTCACCCACACCTGTTGTTATTATCCGGCGACAGTAGACGAACCAGTAAACCCTCGTATAGTCGTACTCCCCTCCACGTGGGAAACAAAAACAACGGCCGAGTCTTCCCTGCCTCCGTGTCCTTCCCTTCCTAGGCCTCGCCGTCGTCCACCGCCCTGGTGCTCTCGGCGTGGCGTGGTCAGCGTGGTCAACGACCGACATGCATCTGAAGTGGACTGTACGTGGAGAGGCTGACAGCTGGGTCCATGGCCACACGCAAGGAAATGCCTCCTTATTACGCGCAAAATAATGATTTCCTCCACCTGACATCTGGGACCCCCCGAAACGGCCTCTGTATTTCGCGAAAAAAACGTTACCGCCGCTGACAGCTCGGACCCACCAGCTATATCTTCGCACGCAAGGAAGTGCCTCCTTATTACGCACAAAAAATGAATACTCCCCTGCTAGCTGGGACCTAGTATAGTGGGCCTACTAAGTTGACGGGGACTAAGGGCTTTGTCAACTTAGTCAATATGCACGATTCTAGCTCGATTGACCGTACGATGTCCATCCAACGGCCGTAGTGCTTCTTCAACCTTTGGTCTTCTTGCTCCAGCTGCCCAAAGCAGCGCCGGTCGTGCCGCCTGCTCCTGCCTCCCGTGGTCGGCTGTGCTGCCGCAGAGGCCTCACTGCCCCCATACTACTCTCACCACTGGCCAGGCCATCCCTCCACTCCACTCACCCACACCCCCTGTTATTCTACGGCGACGGCAGCGCAGCCGAACCAGTGAACCCTCGTACTCCTCTCCGCGTGGGCATCCACTGCCGCGTCGTCCCCTTCCTAGGCCTCGCCGTCGTCCACCGCCGTGGTGCTGTCGGCGCGGCGTGGTCAATGTGGTCAACGACCAAATTCCATCGGAAGTATACTGTACATGGAGAGGCTGACAGCTGGGTCCACGGGAGCCACAAGGAAGTGCCTCCTTATTATGCGAAAAATAATTATTCCTCCACCTGACAGCAGGGACCCACCAGATGCCCACTAGTATATCGCGAAAAAAACGTTTTCCCCTGACTGCTGGGACCCACCCGACGGGCCACCGTATTTCGCCAAAAAAACGTTCCCCCTGCTGTCAGCTCGGACCCACCGGAAGTGCCTCCTTATTACGCACAAAAAAATGAATACCCCCTGCTAGCTGGGACCCACCTTGGTGAGAGGCTGACTTGTGGGCCTACTAAGTTGACGGGGACGGAAGGCTTTGTCAACTTAGTCAATATGCACGATTCTAGCTCCAGTGACCGTACGATGTCCATCCAACAGCCGTACTGCTTCTTCAACCTCTGGTCTTCTTGCTCCAGCCGCCCAAACCAGCGCCGGTCGTGCCTCGTGCTCCTGCCTCCCGTGGCCGGCTGCGATGCGGCGGAGGCCTCACCGCCCCCATACTACTCCCACCGCTGGCCAGGCCATCCCTCTACTCACCCACACCCCCTATTATTCTGCGGCGACGATAGCCTCACACCGCAGCGAACCAGTGAACCCTCGTACTCCTCTATGCGTGGGCATCCACTGCCGTGTCTTCCCCGGCTCCGCGTCGTCCCCTTCCTAGGCCTCACCGTCGTCCACCGCCCTGGTGCTCTCGGCGTGGCGTGGTCAACGTGGTCAAGGAACGGCTTCCATCAAACGTGGACTGTATGTGGAGAGGTCAAGCTGGGTCCACGGCTGTAGCAAGGAAGTGCCTCCTTAGTACGTGCAAAATAATTATTCCTCCACCTGACAGCGGGGACCCACCGGACGGGCCATCGTATTTCGTGAAAAAATGATTCGCCCCCTGACTGCTGGGACCCACGAGCTACATCTTCGCACGCAAGGAAGTGTGTCCGAAAAAAATGATTTGCCCCCCTGACTGTTGGGACCCACCAGGCCCCTGACTACTAGGACCCACCAGCTACATCTTCGCACGCAAGGAAGTGCGTCCGGGCAAAAAAACAAAACGATTCACCCCCTGACTGCTGGGACCGACCAGCTACATCTTCGCAGGCAAGGAAGTGCCTGACAGTCGGGACCCACCTGGTCGAAGCGTACGTAGTGTTGTCATTCTGGTCGGGAATGTGTATGTACATACTGGTCGATGTAGAGGCGTGCACGTGTCATAGTAGAGGCGCACACGTGTCGTAGTAGAGGCGGCCAGGGTGCAAGAAAGAAAATACGACCACGTATGTGTACATACGGGCGGGGTCTCGAACGCCTACTCGCGCATACGTACGAACAGGGCTCGTGTACATGGCTGGGTCGGAACAGAGAAACAACGTCGTTGTCGTGTCCATGGGGAGGCAACGGAATGCGTCGTGTTCATGGGGAGGCAACGGAATGCGTCGTGTTTATGGGCAGGCAACGGAATGCGTCATGTTCATCGGGAGGGCTTGGACAGAACAGGCAGTGGAAACGAGGCCTGGCGTACCGCAGAACGGAGGAAACGGCCTTGTATTCGACCGGCCACGTTCAAAATGGGATCCTGTTCATCGGGAGGGGTCTGGCGTACCGCAAAACGGAGGAAACGGACCTCCTATGGTCGAAACGGGGGTCCTGTTCATCAGGAGGGGTGTGGCGTACCGCAAAACGGAGGAAACAGACTTGTGTTGGAGCGCTACGGTCGAAACGGGGGTCCTGTTCATTGGGAGGGGTGTGGCGTACCGCAAAATAGGACTCCACGGGATACTGTTCATCTCCACCATCGACCCCCTCCAGCCTCCACGAGCTACTGTTCATCCACCGTCGACCTCCTCCAGCCTCCACCTGCGACTGTTCATCCACGGGCTCCTGTTCATCCAGCCTCCACCGCGCGCTACTCCACTGGCTACTGTTCAACCAGCCCTCTCCACGGGCTCCTGTTCAACCACCCCTCCATGGGCTACTATTCATCATGCCCTCCACCATCTACTGTTCATCATGCCCTCCACGGGGTGGTCCTGTTCATCCAGCCCTCCACGGGGTCCTGTTCATCCAGCCCCAACCGGCTCGATCAATCGGGGTCCTGTTCATCCAGAGGCAACACCACAGGGTCCTGTTCATCCACCCCCACCGGGAACTGTTCATCCCCCCCCACCGCAACGCTCACTGTTCATCCAGAGGCAGCATCGATCGGCTTCAGTTAGCAGCAGTAGCGAAGGAATCGCTCGATCGGGTTCAGTTAACAGCCATCGATCGATCTCTCGGGTTCAGTAACGCGTAGCCTGCAGTGTAATCGCTCGGGTTCAGTTAGAGCCCAATGCCTCGCTCGGGTTTAGTTAGAGCCAACGCCTCGCACACACGCGCGTACGTGTATGAGAGAAACACGCATCGCTCGGCCCCCGACCTCCCATCGTAACCGGGAACTCCCCAAAATTTTCCTCCCCCTCGCTTCTACCACGGTTTTTTCCATCATGGACGGCCCAAAGAATGTCATGCAACTGCGTCTCTGGCCCGCCCAGGACGAAAAGCTCATTTTCTGTCATGATTTTTTGTCATAGAAGTAGGAGCCCACCAATGATGATACCGGGTTTTGTCACAATTATCGTCATAGAAGTGTCATATGTATGATAGAAAAAAATTTCGTTCGGCCCAAAATGTCACGGATGTGTCTTTTTTTGTAGTGGTGGAATAGTTTCACAAATTCATGCCACCTGGAACACCACAATATAATGGTGTGTCCGAACATCATAATCGTACTTTATTGGATATAGTGCAATCTATGATGTCTCTTACCTATTTGCCACTATCATTTTGGGGTTATGCATTAGAGACAGCTACATTCACATTATATAGGGCACCGTCTAATCCGTTGAGATGACACCATATGAACTATGGTTTGGCTAGAAACCTAAGCTGTCGTTTCTTAAAGGTTAGGGTTGTTGTGCTTATGTGAAAAAGTTTCAGCCTGATAAGCACAAACCTAAATCAGAAAAGTGTGTCTTCCTAGGATACCCAAAAGAAACTGTTGGGTACACCTTCTATCACAGATTCGAAAGGCAATATCTTTGTTGCTAAAGAGTGGATCTTTTCTTGAGAAGAAGTTTCTCTCGAAAGAAGTGAGTGGGAGGAATGTAGAACTTGATAAGGTAATTGTACCTTCTCCTGAATTGGGAAGTAGTTCATCACAGAAATTAGTTCTAGCGATCTCTACACCAATTAGTGAGGAAGCTAATGATGATGATCATGAAACTTCAGATCAAGTTACTACCGAACCTCGTAGGACAACCAGAGTATGGTCCGCACCAGAGTGGTACGGAAATCCTTTCTGGAAGTAATGTTACTAGACCATGACGAACCTACGAACTATGAGGAAGCGATGATGAGCCCAGATTCCGTGAAATGGCTTGAGGCCATGAAATCTAAGATGAGATCCATGTATGAGAACAAAGTATGGACTTTGATTGACTTGCCCGATGATCGGTGAGTCATTAAGAATAAATGGATCTTCAAGAGGAAGACAGTACGCTGATAGTAGTGTTACTATCTACAAAGCTCGAATTGTCGCAAAATGTTCTCGAGAAGTTCAAGGTGTTGACTACGATGGGATTTTCTCACTCGTATCGATGCTTAAGTCCGTGCGAATCATGTTGGCAATTGCCGCATTTTATGATTATGAAATTTGGCAAATGGATGTAAAGACTGCATTCCTGAATGGATTTCTAGAAGAAGAGTTGTATATGATGCAACGTGAAGTTTTTGTCGATCCTAAAGGTGTTAACAAAGTGAGCAAGCTCCAGTGATCCATCTATGGACTGGTGCAAGCATCTCGGAGTTGGAATATATGCTTTGATAAAGTGATCAAAGCATATGGTTTTATACAGACTTGCGGTGAAGCCTGTATTTACAAGAAAGTGAGTGGGAGCACTACATCATTTCTGATAAGAATATGTGAATGCATTGTTGTTGATCGAAAATAATGTAGAATTTTCTGGAAAGCATAAAGGAGTGGTTGAAAAAGGTTTTTCAAAGAAAGACCTCGGTGAAGATGCTTACATATTGAGCATCAAGATCTACAGACATAGATCAAGACGCTTGATAAGTTTTTTCAGTAAGTACATACCTTGACAAGATTTTGAAGTAGTTCAAAATGGAACAGTCAAAGACGGAGTTCTTGCCTATGTTGCAAGGTGTGAAGTTGAGTAAAGACTCAAAACCCGACCACGGCAGAAAATAGAAAGAGAATGAAAAGTCATTCCCTATGCCTCAGTCATAGGTTCTATAAAGTATGCTATGCTATGTACCAGACCTATTGTATACCTTAACATGATTTTTGCAAGGGACTACAATAGTGATCTAGGAGTAGATCACTGGACAGCGGTCAAAATTATCCTTAGAGGACTAAGGAAATATTTCTTGGTTATGGAGGTGATAAAAGAGTTCGTCGTAAAGAGTTACGTCGAAACAAACTTTTGACACCGATCTAGATGACTCTAAGTATCGATCTAGATACATATTGAAGGTGGGAGCAATTAGCTAGAGTAGCTCTGTGCAAAGCATTGTAGACATAGAAAATTTGCAAAATACATACGACTCTGAATGTGGCAGACCCGTTGACTAAATTTTTCACAAGCAAAACATGATCACTCTTTGGGTGTTAATCACATAGCAATGTGAACTAGATTATTGGCTCTAGTAAACCCTTTGGGTGTTAGTCACATGGAGATGTGAACTAATCACATAAATATGTGAACTATTGATGTTAAATCACATGACGATGTGAACTAGATTATTGACTCTAGTGCAAGTGGGAGACTGGAGGAAATATGCCCTAGAGGCAATAATAAAGTTGTTATTTATATTTCCTTATATCATGATAAATGTTTATTATTCATGCTAGAATTGTATTAACCGGAAACTTAGTACATGTGTGAATACATAGACAAACAAAGTGTCACTAGTATGCCTCTACTTAAGTAGCTTGTTGAATCAATGATGGTTATATTTCCTAACCATAGACATGAGTTGTCATTTGATTAACGGGATCACATCATTAGAGAATGATGTGATTGACTTGAACCATCCGTTAGCTTAGCACGATGATCGTTTAGTTTGTTGCTATTGCTTTCTTCATGACTTATACATGTTCCTATGACTATGAGATTATGCAACTCCCGAGTACCGGAGGAACACTTTATGTGCTACCAAACGTCATAAGGTAACTGGGTGATTATAAAGGTGCTCTACAGGTGTCTCCGATGGTGCTTGTTGAGTTGGCATAGATCAAGATTAGGATTTGTCACTCCGATTGTCGGAGAGGTATCTCTGGCCCTCTCGGTAATGCACATCACTATAAGCCTTGCAAGCAATGCAACTAATGAGTTAGTTATGGGATGATGCATTACAGAACGAGTAAAGAGACTTGCCGGTAATGATATTGAGCTAGGTATTGGGATTCCGACGATCGAATCTCGGGCAAGTAATATACCGATGACAAAGGGAATAACGTATGTTGTTATGCGGTTTGACCAATAAAGATCTTCGTAGAATATGTAGGAGCCAATATGAGCATCCAGGTTCCCCTATTGGTTATTGACTGGAGATGTGTCTCGGTCATGTCTACATAGTTCTCGAACCCGTAGGGTCCGCAGGCTTAAAGTTCTGTGACGATCGATATTATGAGTTTATGTGTTTTGATGTACTGAAGGTAGTTTGGAGTCCCAGATGAGATCAGGGACATGATGAGGAGTCTCGAAATGGTCGAGATGTAAAGATCGATATATTGGACGACTATATTCGGACATCGGAAAGGTTCCGAGTGATTCGGGTATTTTTCGGAGTACCGGAGAGTTACGGGAATTCACCGGGGAGTATATGGGCCTTATTGGGCTTTAGGGGAAAGAGAGAGGAGAGGCTGCGCCCCCCCAAGGCCTATTCCTAATTGGACTAGAGGGAGGGGCGGCGCCCCCTCCTTCCTTCTCTTCTCTTTTCCATTTCCTTCTCTCCTACTCCTACTACTTGGAAGGGCTCCTAGTTCTACTAGGAAAGGGGGAATCCTACTCCCGGTGGGAGTAGGACTCCCCTAGGGCACGCCATAGAGAGGGCCGGCCCTCCCCCTCCTCCACTCCTTTATATACGGGGAGAGGGGCACCCCTTGGAGACATAACAATTGATCTGTTTATCTCTTAGCCGTGTGTGGTGCCCCCCTCCACCATAATCCACCTCGGTCATATTGTAGCGGTGCTTAGGCTAAGCCCTGCGTCAGTAGCATCATCATCACCATCACCACGCCGTCGTGCTGATAAAGCTCTTCCCGGAAGCTCTACTGGATCGTGAGTTTGCAGGACGTCACCGAGCTGAAAGTGTGTTGAACGCGGAGGTACCGTACGTTCGGTGTTGAGGATCGGTCGATTGTGAAGATGTACGACTACATCAACCACGTTGTTATAACGCTTCCACTTACGGTCTACGAGGGTACATAGAAAACACTCTCCCCTCTCGTTGCTATGCATCACCATGATCTTGCGTGTGCGTAGGAATATTTTTGAAATTACTTCGTTCCCCAACAAAAGGTCCCTTAGTGGAATCACGACATCTTGCATTGTGCGAGGGCGTGAGGAGATTACGGTGGCCCTAGTGGCTTCTTGGGGAGAATTGTGCCTCCACACCGCTCCAAATGGAGATTAGCATCCGCAAGGGTGTGAACTTCGAGATACATCGTCGTCTCCGCGTGCCTCGGTTATCTCTTACCCGAGCTCTTTACTTATGCACTTTACTTTGTGATAGCCATATTGTTTCTTGTCAGATATCTTGCTATCACCTAGTAGTTTATCTTGCTTAGCATAAGTTGTTGGTGCACATAGGTGAGCCTAGTTGTTGTAGGTCTTGTGCTTGACAAATTAACCGCTAGGTTTATTCCGCATTTGTTCAAGCCTAAACTGTAATTATTTTAAAGCGCCTATTCACCCCCCCTCTAGGTGACATCCATGATCTTTCAATTGGTACCAGAGCCTCGTCTCTCTTGATAAGGCTTAACCGCCTAGAGAGTAAATATGTCGACTAGAGGATTAGGATTCTCTGACACTCTTAGTTTTGATGGCACAAATTTTCATGTTTGGGTAATTCGCATGCTTAATCTCTTTAGGGTCATGGACCCAAATTTAGAGCGAATTTTAGATATGGGTTTTCTCCTCCAAAGGATCCCCGAAGATTATCTTTAGAGGATGAGAAAAACTCTTATCTCAATGCTCAAGCTTCTAATGTGCTTTTCGATGCTTTGAGCAATGTAGTTATATTTAAACTCATGTCGTTCCGGGATGCTCATGAGTTGTGGACAAAGCTTCAAGATAAATATGGTGTGTCCAAGATTTGTGGGGATGATTGTTCTCCCTCCACCTCCGACCGTGTTGCCTTCTCAACTTCTTATACTTCACCTACATGTGGATTCCCACAAGGTAATGTTATGGTGAGTAGTGTTGGTCATTGCAATGATGATAGTGTGCTTATCGTTGATGACTCTTCATCACTATCTTGTTGCAATGCTCCATCTTTGGACTTCAACACTCTGCGCACCTCAAATGTTTCACATGCTTGTGTTGATAGTCCTTGCATATCATGTAGAAATTGCTTGACTAAATCTCATGATGATATGCTTGCTATATCTTGTTGCCATGATAAAAATGCATGTATTTCCTCGAGTTGTTGTGCTAACAACATAGAGGAAACCCAACACTCCATGGAACAAGATGTGGTCTTGAATGGTGCTTCAAGGGATCCTACATCATCATCTATTGCAGTTTGCTTTATGGCCAAGGCTTATAAGGTATCTCCTACCTTGAACCCCAATATGTCTCTTGATGATGATGTTGATGCTAATAATGATGAGGATGATGATGAAGAGAATGATAATGTTGCCTCCTTAAAAATTAAGGGGGAATGATTTTTAAAGCTCTTCATAATAATAAAATTGCTTGTTCCAACTTCATGGAAATCATGTCTATTGCTATTGAGGGCAAGAAGTATATAGAGGAGTTGGAATCTCATCTAGAGGAGCATGAGGTCACCATTGAGAAAATGGAAGGTCATGAGCGTGATTATGCTAATGAGATTGCGGACCTCTCTCAAGCTCTTGAACTTGAACACACCACCAAGGAATCTCTTGAGGAGAATTTTGCTCTAGAATTATCTAGAGTGAGGGAATCTCATGATAGAGTTCTTGAGGTGTCCAATGTTTTTGAAACTAAAAATGAGAAGCTTGAAGTTGCGCATGCGAAACTCCTTGAGGACTTTGGGCACCTCGAAAATGGCTCAAGGGCCATTAAGAGTGAGCTCATCAAACTCACCGAGTCTCATGCACAACTTAAAGCTTCATATTCAAAAGAGCTTGCCAAGTTGCCTTGTCCTCTTGCTATTATTGATGATGCTTGTGCTACTAACTCTATTACTTGTGAAGCATCCATGTTGAAGGAGAATGTTGAGCTACGGGCTCGACTTGAGTTGCTATCTAGCAATTATGGGAAATGGGAAGAAAGTCATGAAAAGCTCTCAAGCTCTCATGATGATCTTCTAGTATCCCATAATGTGCTAAAGATAGCTCATGAGGCCATGATTGCTAAGGTAACATCTAGTGAGCCTCATGTGGATACTAGCACTACTTCTACTCAAAATGCTATATTGCCATGTGCTAGTCCTTGTAATTCATCTACTCATAATGTTGGTACATCTTGTGATGAATTGATTTCCTTGCCTTGTTGCTCTAACGATGAAGCTTATACTTCCTCTAGTACTTGTGTTCAGACTAACCATGTAGAGGAAATCAAAAAGCTCAAGGCCCAAGTTACTTCTTTGAAGAAAGACTTGGAAAAGAGTCATGAAGGGAAATTTACTCTCAACAATATCTTGAGAGTGAAAAAATCCCCCAATGACAAAGGTGGACTTGGATTCAACTCCAATAAGAAGAAGAAGTCCAAGAGAAACAAGAAGAAGGGCCAAAAACAAGTCAAGAATTCGTCCAAGATCATTTGCTTCAAGTGCAAAATTGAAGGACATCATGTTAGATCTTGCCCTTTGAAGAAGAAGGCCATTAGAGACAAGCAACAAGGGAAGCGGCCACAAGTTCATTCTCATGCTCAACCTCAAGTTGAAGAAAGGCCTCTTCCCAAGAAACCTCAAGCTAGTGCTTCTCAAGTTGAGAAATCAAGTGAGAAGAAAGTGAAGAGTAGATTTTGCTACCTATGTCGTGAGAAAGGCCACCTTGCTTCCTCATGCACTAGCGGTAACTTGTCCAACCCAATTATTATTGATGACATCTATTCTCTTGGGAAGGACAAGGGTGGAAATGTGTTTGCCAAGGTTGTTGGTACTCAAAGTGGTGTCAAGCAAAGAACCATTTGGGTAGCCAAGCCTATTGTGACTAACCTCTTAGGACCCAACTTGGTTGGAGACCAACTAGCTCAAACTTTATCAATAGGTGTCTACGGAGGGCATTGGAGACTTGGCTACATTATGAAGAATTAAGGGGACTTCATCATTCTTATTATCTCAAGCTAAGTCAATTAGGTTATAAATTTCTATCCTATATCCAATGTGCCTCCTTCCGGTAACTTGTACTTAAATTGTTTACATTGATAGTTACTTGCCCCTTTGCATGTTTGGTTTCGTTCCTTGCATGTGTTTGTATATGTTGTGCTTCCAACTTGATTATCTTGAGCAATCAAGTATGTGCGTGTTCGTTGGCACATCATGTACGTGTGTGTCATGCGTTGAGCCTTTTGCATCTTGTTTATTTCTTAGTTGGCTCTTGCGAGAGATTAATGGAATATCCCATTATGGGGGAGTGATGTGCTTTGTGCACCTCACAATCCTATAAATGTGTGTACATGAGTAATACCATATAGTATTGATACTTCAAGATTATCTAGTCGCTATGTGGTATGTGTTCTCATGAGAAATTCAAATTCTAAATAGTCCATTAATTATCTCTTATTGGATCCTTTTATTGCCTCTTGTTAAGTTTTGTTTGGTATCACATTATGGGGGAGTAATATGCTATGTGCATATTACAAGCCTAGAAAATGTGTACATTTGAGATATTGTCACCTAGAATTGATATTGCAAATTATCTTGTTCCTAGGTGGCATGTTAGCTCTACATGTTGCAATTTGGTTGTGTTTGGTGTGAAGATGATGTTGGATATCCTTGCTATCTACCACCGAGAATTATTTCCAAATACTTCTTGTCTTTTGACAATTGGTCCTCTCTTATGTGTGGTAGAAATTATTGATCATCTCCACGTTGGTGTTTGCTTCTTATTGCCTTTTCTCTTGCCAAGGAATGTATCAACTCCCTTTGTCTTCCATACAACTTGTGGATATTGTTGTTGTCTTGTTCTTGTCTAGTGTTTTCTAGATATAGTGAAAGTGGTGATCTCACCTTGTGCATTTTTGTATTCATATGAAAATCCTCTGTAATGCACAACTCTTGGGGGATCTATCCTATTTTCTATACAACACTCATCTTGCGATTCTTATCAAGTGTGTGTTGGTGGAAGGCAAGCCGTTTTCGTTTTGGTACTTTGTACGATCATGAAACTTTGTAGAGAGCTTGGTTTGTTTGGAACCATCCTCTCTTTTGGGAGTTTGATATATTTTATTTTGAGTGTGCCAATGGATATCTCATTCCTTGATGTATCTTTCAATTGATATCCTCCAAGTGATGATTTATTCATTTGGTATCTTTTCTTCACTTGGCATTTCTTTGTCATTTGGTATCGGTTCTTGAAAGTCTTGAGCATGCATATTAAATTAATATAGTTTCTTTGGCATGCTTTCATTCTTTCTTTGACCCAATATATAGGGGAAACTCCACCAAGTCTCAAATTGGATGAGATGTACATGAAATTATTTTTCATATTTATATGCACATATTTTTGTGGAGTTTGTCCTGTATATTGTTGGTTCTCTAACTCTTTGGTCCCAATGAGTTTGGGTACCATTTTGTTTGTGTCATTGTTCTAGGAACAATTGGAGATGCATTGGATGCTCGGATCACTTACAAGGAAGGTGGTGTCACCATGTGCTTATTGGAGTCAAGCTAGGATGCTTAATGAACTACTATCTATTACCTTCAATTGGTTTATTCTACATCCTTCCAATGATATCTCGGTAACAAGTATCTATTCATGCATTCTTTTCTTGCATTCAACCTTGTGTAGGTTGCATCTTGGCATGATATTCATTCCATCTTGTGATACTTGTTTCCTTTCTAAAAGCATCTCAACAATGATCTCATGTTGCTAGTTGTGATGTCTTTGATGGGTGTGTGGTAGGAATTCATTTATATACTATAAGACCATATCTAGCCATGTTCTATGCTTCCAAGCAAATATCTTATTGGTATATGTATGACTTCCTTTTGGATATCTTATTCCTTCATGTTGTAACTATTTCAGGTGTACATCCTTCTTTGTAGATATATATCATCATGATTTCATCTACCTAGAACCTTATACACTTGATAGAAATTACATCTCTAGATGATATCCTTTCTTTCACGTCCACCTTGTCTTTCTTTTGCTATTTCTTTGGTGGCTCCGTGAAAGCTTTTGCCTGGAGTGTGTGTCTTATCTCGTTGCATCTTGATGCACTCTTGTGTGGTGATTTTTTCCTCATGCTTATCTTTACGAGGCGTTTGCCATCTTAATTAGTATCCCTCGTCTTGATGAGGCTTTCATCTTCTATCTTCACCACGGGTTGTCACAAGCATAGGTTCTTTATTTGCTTATTAGTAAGCTTGTGAACCCATTTGCTAGTTGTGTGTGGGAATGATAGGCCTTGCACCATGTGTCTCATTCTTTCAAGACTTTATTGAGGCTTAATGCTCATCCGTACATTAGTCTTCTCAAGTGCATTGCCTTGACTCACACACATCTTTTTGGTTGAGCCCATTCTTAAGTTGCCTCTTTTACTTGTTGCTCAACCATGTGTTTGTGGCAAGTACTAGGCTTAGTTTCCTATATGCTCTCTTGCACTTGTTGTAAGTTTCTATTGATTTTGGGGGAGCTATGATCCTATTTTTTGCACTTTGTATCCAAATACAAAAATTATATGTGTGCACAAATCATGGGGAGCTTCTCTAGCTTCTTTAGAACACTCCTTTTCTCATATCATAATATCCTTCATTCATGTGGCTCGTAGGATATTTGGGCTAGTTAGTTCAATTGATATCCGTTGATTGCTTGATTCAATTGGTAACTTTTGATTGCTTGATTGCTTGTGTGTGTCTCTATTATGTCTTTGTGGCATATCTTCCTTTTGTAATATTTGGGCCTCAATATAGTTTGTCTTCCTCCAAGTATTTACCGTTGGATATGTGTATTGCATTCCACTCGATTGTTGAGAAATACACAACTTTTGGAGGAACACCTTTTATATTGGTCTTCTTAGCTTTTCGCCCATTTTGGCAATCGATGCCAATGGGGGAGAAGTTTCAGAGAGTTTTGTGGAGAAGTCTTCAGAGTTTTCTCTTTGCTTTGGTTTTGTTCCTAAGCATTTGCATCTCATATGCATGCATTATTGGTTGTTGCATTGCATGGTGATGCATAATTCCTTGTATAAACTCTCTTGAAAGTGATTGTCATCAATTACCAAAATGGGGAGATTGAAAGAACATGCGGTGCCCCCATGTTTGGTTTTGGTAATTGATGACAATCTCTATGGACTAATGGTTGCATTGAGTTATATTTGAAGGATTTGTCCATAGGCATTTCTTGAAGTCCATGTGTTGGTTTCAAGGAGTTTATGAGTTGACCAAGGTGATATTAACGAATTATCCAAAGTTGGGTAATGCATCATCCAAATGAAGAGAGTTGGAAAGGTTCAAGGTTGATCAAGACTAAGTCAAGAGTGAATCAAGTTGATCAACTCACAAAGCGTAGAAGATGTACTGAGAGAGATCAAGTGATCCCATTGTATGGTAAGCATTGTCAATTACTCTTTGTGTACTAACCCATGGTCTTCGTGAGAGTTCTTTGTGGGGTTAGGTTGCCGTGTGCAAGTTCAAGTGATGCATCACAAAGAGTTCAAGTGCTTGAAGCTTGCCGTCCATTGTGGTGACAATGGACTTGTGAAGGTGTGCGGAAGAGTGGCTCACCCATAGTGGAGTATGGGGGGAGCAATCTACTAGTCTTCACCAAGCCAATGCAATCAAGAAAGGTGGTCCAACTTGAGGGAGACAAGATCGTCATCATCTAGCTCAAGTGGACCATGTGCAAGGCAAAGTTTTTCCCTTGATAGGTTTTATATTTTTTTCGGTCTCATGGTGGTAGTTGGGAGAGCGGGTTATAGGATCGATTGCCCTACTATCAAGGGGGGCTCTCGATGAGTAGCTTGATCATATCGTTCGTAGAGAGCTCAAACCATTGCATCCTTGCATCATCTTTCTTGGTTATTGTTTGGTTCTCTTTGTGAGTGTGGAGCTTTTGGTCATCTTGATGACAAGCTCGAGTTCATCGAAAACGGAGTTCACATGCATCTTCTATGATGTTTTTGGTGTTGGAGGTTTTACCAATCTTATTCGAGGAAGGGTTCTCACCATTTTATTATGGGCCTTTTCTAATTTGCTTTTTATTGTTATTTCTATCAAGATTGTGTTAGCCCTTGTCGCTAGCTTTCCAACAAACTTGGTTTCGTTGAATTCGGAGTCCGTTTGCAGAAGTTGTGTTAGTTTTGGTGTCCTTAACAAGGCTGCAGCGGTACTACCGCCCATGGAAGCGGTACTACCGCTTGGAGCGGTACTACCGCTTGGAGCGGTACTACCGCGGCTACTTCCGTGGCTACTTCCACTCCGTACCAAAAACTCGTCCCAAGTCCAGCGTTGGTAGGCACGGATGTATTTTTTTTAGTACCGCTCGCAAGCAGTAGTACCACTACCCTTTGAGGTAGTACCGCTACCCCTTGCGGTAGTACCGTGAGGTCGAGTGGTAGTACCGCTCTGTGCAGGCTGTGAGCATAATGGTTGGATTTTTCCCCACCTATAAAAGGGGGTCTTCTTCCCCAATGAACTTTATCTCTGGAGCTTGTGTTCTTCCCCCATTGTTGACCTTCTTCGAGCTTGCTAACTCTCAATCCCTCCATGGATTCTTGCTAGTTTTTGAGGGAAAAGAGAGAGGAGATCTAGATCCACATTTCCACCAATCACTTTCTCTTCTATGTGAGGGGAACCCCTTGGATCTAGTTCTTGGAGTTCTTGGTGTTCTCCTTGTTCTTCCTCTCATTTTCCTCCCTAGCATCAGTTGCTTCGGTGGGATTTGTGAAAGAAGGATTTGGGCACTCCGTGTGCCCTTGCCATTGCATTTGGTGCATCGGTTTGAGTTCTCCACGGTGATACGTGAAAGTTACAAGTTGAGAAGCTTATTACTCTTGGGTGCTTGGTACCCTTGAGCTTGTTCCTCTTGGGTGCTTGGGCGCCCTAGACGGTTGGTGGTGTTCGGAACTCAATCATTGTGGTGTAAAGCTCCGGGCAAGCGCCGGGGTCTCCAATTAGGCTGTGGAGATCGCCCCGAGCAATTTGACGGGTTCCGGTGACCGCCCCTAAGTGTTGCCAAAGTGTACCGGTTCGGTGACCGCCCCCAAGGGTTGCCATTTGTACAAGTTCGGTGACCGCCCTCAAAGGTCCCTTACTGGAATCACGACATCTTGCATTGTGCGAGGGCGTGAGGAGATTACGGTGGCCCTAGTGGCTTCTTGGGGAGCATTGTGCCTCCACACCGCTCCAAACGGAGATTAGCATCCGCAAGGGTGTGAACTTCGGGATACATCATCGTCTCCGCGTGCCTCAGTTATCTCTTACCTGAGCTCTTTACTTATGCACTTTACTTTGTGATAGCCATATTGTTTCTTGTCATATATCTTGCTATCACCTATTAGTTTATCTTGCTTAGCGTAAGTTGTTGGTGCACATAGGTGAGCCTAGTTGTTGTAGGTTTTGTGCTTGACAAATTAACCGCTAGGTTTATTCCGCATTTGTTCAAGCCTAAACCATAATTATTTTAAAGCGCCTATTCACCCCCCTCTAGGCGACATTCACGATCTTTCAATAGCACTCTCCAATAGAAAATGGCAGCAATTCTCGTGAGCGCTAAAGTTTCTGTTTTTTACAGCAAGATCAAAAAGACTATCCCCAAGTCTTCCCAACGGTTCTACTTGGCACAAACACTAATTAAACACTAAAAACACAACCAAAACAGAGGCTAGATAAATTATTTATTACTAAACAGGAACAAAAAGCAAGGAACAAAAATAAAATTGGGTTGCCTCCCAACAAGCGCTATCGTTTAACGCCCCTAGCTAGGCATAAAAGCGAAGATAGATCTAGGTATTGCCATCTTTGGTAGGCAATCCATAAGTGGCTCTCGTAATAGATTCATATGGTAATTTAATTTTCTTTCTAGGGAAGTGTTCCATGCCTTTCCTTAACGGAAATTGGAATCTAATATTCCCTTCCTTCATATCAATAATTGCACCAATCATTCTAAGAAAAGGTCTACCAAGAATAATAGGACATGAAGGGTTGCAATCTATATCAAGAACAATGAAATCTACGGGCACAGAATTTCTATTTGCAACAATAAGAACATCATTAATTCTTCCCATAGGTTTTTTAATCGTGGAATACGCAAGGTGTAAGTTTAAAGAGCAATCATCAAATTCACAGAAACCTAGAAAATCACACAAAGTTTTTGGGATCGTGGAAACACTAGCACCCAAATCACACAAAGCATAGCATTCATGATCTTTAATTTTTATTTTAATTGTAGGTTCCCACTCATCATAAAGTTTTCTAGGGATAGAAACTTCCAACTCAAGTTTTTCTTCATAAGATTGCATCAAGGCATCAACGATATGTTTAGTAAAACCTTTATTTTGACTATAAGCATGAGGAGAATTTAGCACGGATTGCAACAAGGAAATAAAATCTATCAAAGAGCAATTATCATAATTAAATTCCTTGAAATCCAAGATAGTGGGTTCGTTGCTGTCTAAAGTTTTAACATCTTCAATCCCACTTTTACCAATTTTTGCATCAAGATCTAAAAACTCTGAATTTTTGGGATGCCTTCTAACTAAAGTTGATTCATATCCAATCCCATCATTATCAAGATTCATATTGCAAAACAAGGATTTAATAGGGACACATCAATTACTTTTAGATCTTCATCTTTATTCTCATAAAAACTAGAAGAACACGCCTTCACAAAGCAATCTTTCTGAGCACGCATCCTAGCGGTTCTTTCTTTGCACTCATCAATGGAAATTCTCATGGCTTTGAGAGACTCATTGATATCATGCTTAGGTGGAATAGATCTAAGTTTCAAAGAATCAACATCAAGAGAAATTCTATCCACGTTCCTAGCGAACTCATCAATCTTAAGCAATTTTCTTCAATCAAAGCATTGAAAATCTTTTGTGAACTAATAAATTCTTTAATACTAGATTCAAAATCAGAGGGCATCTTATTATAATTTCCATAAGAATTGTTGTAGGAATTACCATAATTATTAGAGAAATTACTAGGAAATGGCCTAGAATTAAAATTACCTCTATACGCGTTATTACCAAAATTGTTCCTACCAACAAAATTCACATCCATAGATTCATTATTATTGTCAATCAAAGTAGACAAACGCATATCATTAGGATCAGTAGGAGCACTCTTATTAGCAAAAAAATGCATAGGTTCATCCATCTTTCCACTCAGAACATTAATCTCTTCAATCGCATGAACTTTTTTACTAGTAGATCTTTCGGTGTGCCATTGAGAACAATGAACCATAATATTATCTAGGAGTTTAGTAGCTTCTCCTAAAGTGATTTCCATAAAAGTGCCTCCCGCGGCCGAATCTAAAAGATTTCTAGAAGCAAAATTCAATTCGGCATAATTTTTTTTGTATAATCATCCACAAATTCAATCGATGTGTAGGGCAATTACATATCATTAATTTCATCCTCTCCCAAGATTGTGCAACATGTTCATGATCAATTTGCTTAAAATTCATAATATCATTTTCTAAGAGAGTTGATCTTAGCGGGAGGAAAATATTTAGAGATAAAAAAAATCTTTGCACTTATTCCATGAATCAATACTATTTTTAGGCAAAGACAAAAACCAAGCTTTAGCACGATATCTAAGCAAAAACGGAAATAGCTTAAGTTTAACAATATCATTGTCCACATCTTTCTTCTTTGCATATCACACAAATCAACAAAGTTGTTTAGATGAGTAGCGGCATCTTCACTAGGAAGGCCAGAAAACGGATCTTTCATGACAAGATTCAGCAAAGCAGTATTAATTTCACAAGATTCAGCATCGGTAAGAGGAGCAATCAGAGCGCTAATAAAATCATTATTGTTGGTATTGGCAAAGTCGCACAATTTAGTATTATCTCGAGCCATCATGACAAGCAAGCAATCCAACACACAAGAAAACAAGCGAAAAGAAGAAAAAGCAAACGGAAAGAGAGGGCAAAAGGAGAAGAGGGCGAATAAAACGGCAAGGGTGAAGTGGGGGAGAGGAAAACGAGAGGCAAATGGCAAATAATGTAATGCGAAGGATAAGAGTTGTGATGGGTACTTGGTATGTCTTGCCTTGGCATAGATCTCCCCGGCAACGGTGCCAGAAATCCTTCTTGCTACCTCTTGAGCATGCGTTGGTTTTCCCTTGAGGAGGAAAGGGTGATGCAGCAAAGCAGCGTAAGTATTTCCCTCAGTTTTTGAGAACCAAGGTATCAATCCAGTAGGAGACCATGCGCGAGTCACCTCCTTCCTACACAAACAAATAAGAACCTCGCAACCAATGCGATAAAGGGGTTATCAATCCCTTCACGACCACTTGCAAGAGTGAGATCTGATAGATATAATAATAATAAGATAACTATTTTTGGTATTTTTATGATGTAGATTGAAAGTAAAGATTGCAAAATAAATGGTGCCAGAAATAGCTAGTTGACGGGAGATTAATATGATGGAAGATAGACCCAGGGGCCATAGGTTTCACTAGTGGCTTTTCTCAAGATAGCATAAGTATTACGATGGGTGAACAAATTACTGTCGAGCAATTGATAGAATTGAGCATAGTTATGAGAATATCTAGGTATGATCATGTATATAGGCATCACGTCCGTCACAAGTAGACCGACTCCTGCCTGCATCTACTACCATTACTCCACACATCGACCGCTATCCAGCATGCATCTAGAGTATTAAGTTCATAAGAACGGAGTAACGCTTTAAGCAAGATGAAATGATGTAGAGGGATAAACTCATGCAATATGATATAAACCCCATCTTTTTATCCTCGATGGCAACAATACAATACGTGTCGTTTCCCCTACTATCATTGGGATCGAGCACCGCAAGATTGAACCCAAAGCTAAGCACTTCTCCCATTGCAAGAAAGATCAATCTAGTAGGCCAAACCAAATTGAAATTCGAAGAGACTTGCAAAGATAACCAATCATACATAAAATAATTCAGAGAAGATTCAAATATTATTCATAGATAATCTTGATCATAAACCCACAATTCATAGGATCTTGACAAACACACCGCAAAAGAAGATTACATCGAATAGATCTCCAAGAGAATCGAGGAGAACTTTGTATTGAAATCCAAAGAGAGAGAAGAAGCCATCTAGCTAATAACTATGGACCCGAAGGTCTGAAGTAAACTACTCACACATCATCGGAGGGGCCATGGAGTTGATGTAGAGGCCCTCCGTGATCAATGCCCTCTCCGACGGAGCTTCGGAAAAGGCCCCAAGATGGGATATCTTGGGTACAGAAGGTTGCAGCGGTGGAATTAGGTTTTCGTGGTGCTCTCCGATGTTTTCAGGGTATGTAGGTATATATAGGAGGAAGAAGTAGGTCGGTGGAGCCACGAGGGGCCCACGAGGGTGGAGGGCGTGCCCAGGGGGTAGGCGCGCCCCTGCCTCGTGGACTCCTCATTGATTGCTTGAAGTCCACTCCAAGTCCTCTAGATCACGTTTGTTCCAAAAATCACGCTCCCAAAGGTTTCATTCTGTTTGGACTCTGTTTGATATTATTTTTCTGTGAAACACCGAAATAGGCAAAAAACAACAATTTGGGCTGGGCCTCCGGTTAATAGGTTAGTCCCAAAAATAATATAGAAGTGTACAAATAAGCCCATTAAACATCCAAAACAGAATATATAATAGCATGGAGCAATCAAAAATTATAGATACGTTGGAGACGTATCACGTCGCAACCCCAAACTTTAAGAAATGACGGCTTTGGTTTCTTGCCAAACCACAGTTCATACGGTGTCGTCTCAACGGACTTAGATGGTGCCCTATTTAACGTGAATGCAACTGTCTCTAATGTATAACCCCAAACCAATAGTGGTAAATCGGTAAGAGACATCATAGATCGCACCATTTCTAATAAAGTACGGTTACGACGTTCAGACACACCATTACGCTGTGGTGTTCCAGGTGGCGTGAGTTGTGAAACTATTCCACATTGTTTTAAATGAAGACCAAACTCATAACTCAAATATTCGCCTCCGCGATCAGATCATAGAAACTATATTTTCTTGTTACGATGATTCTCCACTTCACTCTAAAATTCTTTGAACTTTTCAAATGTTTCAGACTTGTGTTTCATTAAGTAGATACACCCATATGTGCTCAAATCATCTGTGAAGGTCAGAAAATAATGATACCTGCCGTGAGCCTCAACACTCATCGGACCGCATACATCGGTTTGTATTATTTCTAATAAGTCAGTGGCTCATTCCATTGTTCCGGAGAACGGAGTTTTAGTATCTTGCCCACGAGGCATGGTTCGCAAGCATCAAATGATTCATAATCAAGTGATTCCAAAAGTCCATCCGCATGGAGTTTCTTCATGCGCTTTACACCAATATGACCTAAATGGAAGTGCCACAAATATGTTGCACTATCATTATCAACTTTGCATCTTTTGGCATCAATATTATGAGTATGTGTATCACCATGTGTAACACCCACGATGCGGCTATATCTCCCACGTGTTGGAGCATGACTTAGAGGCATAACCGCATTGTAGACATGTTGCAAGAGGGGTAATCTTTACACATCCCATGTACTAAATAAGAAAGAAGTACAGAGTTGTCTTACAATCGCCACTTCACACAATACATAAATATAGCATTACATTATCCAGAATACAATCAAGGTCCGACTACGGAACCAAAATAAAGAAGACCACCCCTAATGCTTGACCCCTGATCGCCCCAACTGGGCTCCACTACTAATCAACTAGAACAAAACAACACAACAAACACGATCTTCATCGAGCTCCCACTCGAGCTGGGTTGCGCCACCTGCGCTGGCATCATCGGCACCTGCATCTATTTTTGGAAGTAAACTGTGAGTCACGGGGACTCAGCAATCTCACACCCTCGCGGTCAAGACTATTTAAGCTTAAGGGTAGGAAAAGGGTAGTGAGGTGGAGCTGCAGCAAGCACTAGCATATATGGTGGCTAACTTACGCAAATGAGAGCGAGAAGAGAAGCAAAGCACGGTCGCAAACTAGAAGTGATTAAGAAGTGATCCTGAAACTACTTACGATCAAACATAACTCCAAAACCGTGTTCACTTCCCAGACTCCGTCGGAAAGAGACCATCATGGCTACACACACGGTTGATGTATTTTAATTACGGTAAGTGTCAAGTTCTCTACAACCGGACATTAACAAATTCCCATCTGCCCATAACCAAGGGCACGGCTTTCAAAAGTTCAAAACCCTACAGGGGTGTCCCAACTTAGCCCATCACAAGCTCTCACGGTCAACAAAGGATATTCCTTCTCTCAGGACGACCCGATCAGACTCGGACTCCCGGTTACAAGACATTTCGACAATGGTAAAACAAAACCAGCAAAGCCGCCTGATGTGCCGACATCCTGATAGGAGCTGCACATATCTCGTTCTCAGGGCAACACCGGATGAGCGCTCCATACAACTAAAACCAGCCCTCGAGTTTCCCTGAGGTGGCGCTGCAAAGGACTCTAGTTCGGAACAACACTTAGAGAAGCACTGGCCAGGGGGGGGGGGTAAAATAAAGATGACCCTTGAGCCTGCAGAACCCAAGGGAAGGTGATAGGTTGTTAGTGCAAATGGTAAAACCAAGGTTAGGCCTTGCTGGAGGAGTTTTATTCAAGGCGAACTATCAAGGGGTTCCCATTATAACCCAACCGCGTAAGGAACGCAAAATCAAGGAACATAACACCGGTATGACGGAAACTAGGGCGACAAGAATGGAAAAAAACACCAGGCATAAGGCCGAGCCTTCCACCCTTTACCAAGTATATAGATGCATTAATTAAATAAGAGATATTGTTATATCCCAACAATAATCATGTTCCAACAAGGAACAAACTCCAAACTTCACCTGCAACTAGCAACGCTATAAGAGGGGCTGAGCAAAGCGGTAACATAGCCAAACAACGGTTTGCTAGGACAAGGTGGGTTAGAGGCTTGGCATGGCAATATGGGAGGCATGATATACGAAGTGGTAGGTATCGCGGCATAGCAAAAGAGCGAGCAACCAGCAAGCAAAGATAGAAGTGATTTCGAGGGTATGGTCATCTTGCCTGAAATCCCGCAAGGAAGAAGAACGAGTCCATGAAGAAGACAAACAGATGTAGTCGAACGGATCCTCACAACTCCGGAACGGAACCGAAGCTAACGAGAGAAGCAACCCGGAAAGAAGCAAGCAACATAGTAAACAACCATCACATGAACATGGCATGATGCCCAACCAAGTATGATGCATGTCCGGATTAAAGAAGCATGGCATGGCAAAGTGCACAAACAAACCAACGAATTAAGTGGAGCTCAATATGCAACTCCGTTGCATATTGACGGAACACCACGTAACTTATTTAGTTCACTCTCGTTTAGGTACCCAACGATATTAAATGTTGTTAAACATGGCAAGAGGTGGAGCATAATAAAACTACCTAACTAGGAAATTTTAAATGAGGCCGGAACAACAAGCAACAATTCCAGAAAACCTCATATGCATTTAGTAATTGAAGCAAGCAACAATTTAAACATTCTTGAAGTTGTTATCATGATGCGGATGACATGTGCAAGTTTATGCAATTTTATGAAAAAGTTGACATGATAAGATATGAGGCATTTTGTCACCGTGGTGGAAAGAAAGGGTGTCACGGTGATGAATCCGAAAATGATGCCACGGCACCATATCGGTTTCGGAAGCTCACGGAGATACCGGTGCAAAAGGTAGTGTGGCGGGAGCGTGTCATGCAAGATGATGGGGTGATCCCGGTTGCCGGGTTCCCACGGGTGGACGGCAAGGCTAACGGGGACGAACAACTAACATTCATGAGCGAATACAACAACCAACCATGCATCTCATACAACACAAGCATTCATCCACGGGCGGTCATTCTCGGCGGTTATACCTTCGAAGCGTGCGTTTACGGAGCGGTTTGAGTTCGTTGAGGGAAGTAGTGGTTCACGTTCGTTCGGAGAGGTACTTGATGACTCCAAGCCCTTCGGGGTCGACGATAGTGGTACACACGTTCGGAGAGGAACTCGGCGTTTCATTGCGGTGTAGGGGTACACGTTTTCGAAGGTCAACTTGACGAATTCGAATCCCTTCGGGGTTGTCGTGGTACTTGGGGTCTTCAGGCTCACCGGTCTCGTCCTTGCGACGGTAGTCGAACTTGAAGTTTTTGGTTCATGGGTCTTCGGCGACGGTAGTCATACACGTGTCGGAGAGGAACTTGGTGCATCCAATTCCTTCGGGGTTCCTTGTTGTACTTGCGTTTCGGTGTGGTACTTAGCGATTCCAGGATGTAGAGGTACACTTGTCGTAGCCATGGTCGTTCATGTATCGCCATGGTGTAGTCATACTTGGCGTCCGCAGCAACATGACCATGATGACCAACAAACCAATAGCAACCGAAGGAAGCAGGTTGCGGGGCAAGGCTTGAGCGACGAGGATGCCACGGGCGTGCAACAGAGCAAAGGGGGCGCCGGGGCTCAGGGACGGCATGGACGGGAAAATGCGCTCGGGATCGAGCTCCTCTCGATCCAGAGCATGGCTGTGGGCGCGAGACGGAGGTAGAGGCCCGATGAGGTCGGCGTCTTAGGCCTCCATGGTGGCGGCGAAGGTCCTCTGATGGACTTGGACAACGGTGCGGTTGGGAGCAGCAGAGGAAGGGGAGCGGCCCTGGCCACGAGGTGCAGCGGCAGGAGCTTCGAGCTCGGCTGGCTGCGGCCATGGAGGATGGCGGCGCTGAGGCGGGGTAGAACAGAGGGAGGTGACGGGCGTAGGAATGGCAGGGGCGCGCGGCTTTGCGGGCTTCAGGTGGAGGAGGAGAAGGGGCGCGCCGGGGGTGAGGCTCGGTCGCGTCGGGGTCCTGGAGGGGATTGGGCGCGGGGGCTCCTCCCCTGGCTCGAGGTGGAAGGGAGGAAAGGGAGACGAGGGGAGGAAGAGCGAGGGGGATCGGGACGAGCAGGAGAGATGGGAGGATCGAGCGCTCGGCTCTCCCCTGGCAGTGCGATCGAGAGAAGGACGAGGGAGGCTGGCGGCGCCGTGGGAGGGAGAGAATGAGAGGAGGAGGTCAGGCACTAGGGTTAGCTGTAAGTGGGCTGGCGCGGGAGGCCTTGGCCAAATGGGCCACGGGGAAGCAGCGGCCTGGACGGGAAGGTTGCAACTGGGCTAGGAGGCCTAGCCGGGCTCTTATCTCTCCTATATTTACTCTATTCAAAACACCAGAAAAAGAGAAAGAAAAGGGAAGGAAAGAGAAGGGTAGAGAAAGAGTTTGGGCACGGGGATAAATTTCCCAGACTCGCAAAAATGTGCATGGACCACGAAAAATAGGAGAGGCATGATTGTAAGAATTTAATTCAAAGTCATTTGAATTTAATTCAAATGATTTGAACAAGGATTAGGAATTAGAGGTGACCAAAAATGTTCGGATTTTTTTGGTGGAGCTCCGAAATATGATGAAAGAATATATGGCAAAGTTTGGGGACGAGGAATTTAGTAAGAAGAGCATGGAATATTTTGCAAGTGTGTTGTGGTAAATTCCAAAAGATGGAATATTTATTATAGCCCCCTAATATCGGGAGGATATGTTATAAAGAGAATCACCATGTGAATTCCCTCGGTTTAAATGGATCAAAGATCCATGCCATTTATTTAGTCGAGTTAAAAAATGACATGATGCAATGCACAAATGCAAAGATGAATTCAACACACAAAACAAATTACCCGACGAAACTCGGAAAACCAAGGAAGGCATCTGAAGCTCTGGTCTTGGGGCGTCACACCACGATCGAGATTCAACAAAATAGACCATTCTTCAAGGGTGCATGACCATAAAAGATATTACTCATATAAATAGAACAACCATTATTCTCTGATTTAAATGAATAACCGTCTCGCATCAAACAAGATCCAGATACAATGTTCATGCTCAACGCTGGCACCAAATAAAAATTATTTAGGTCTAAAACTAATCCCGAAGGTAGATGTAGAGGTAGCGTGCCGACGGCGATCAAATCGACCTTGGAACCATTCTCGACGCGCATCGTCACCTTGTCCTTAGCCAATCTTCATCTAATCCGTAGCCCCTATTTCGAGTTGCAAATATGAGCAATGGAACCAATATCAAATACCCAGGCGCTACTACGAGCATTAGTAAGGTACACATCATTAACATGTATATCAAATATACCTTTGTTCACTTTGCCATCCTTCTTATCCGCCAAATACTTGGGGAAGTTCCGCTTCTAGTGACGAGTCCCTTTGTCACCCTTTTTCCTGAAACTAGTGGTCTTGTTAAACATCAGCACTTGATGCTCCTTCTTGATTTCTACCTCCGCAGATTTAAGCATAGCGAAGAGGTCGGGAATCGTGTTATCCATCCCTTGCATATTATAGTTCATCACGAAGCCTTTGTAGCTTGGTGGGAGTGATTGAAGAACTCTGTCAATAACACTATCATCCGAAAGATTAACTCCCAGCTGAGTCAGGTGGTTATGGTACCCAGACATTCTGAGTATGTGTTCACTGATAGAACTGTTCTCCTCCATCTTGCATCTATAGAACTTGTTGGAGACTTCATATCTCCCAGCTCTGGCATTTGCTTGAAATATTAACTTCAACTCCTGGAACATCTCATATGGTCCATGACGTTCAAAACGTCTTTGAAGTCCCTAATCTAAGCCGTAAAGCATGGCACACTGAACAATCGAGTAGTCATCAGATCGAGCTTGCCAGACATTCATAACATCAGCATCTGCTCCTGCAGCAGGTCTTTCACCTAGCGGTGCATCAAGGACATAATTCTTCTGTGCAGCAATGAGGATAATCCTCAAGTTACGGACCCAGTCCGTGTAGTTGCTACCATCATCTTTCAACTTTCTCTAGGAACGCATTAAAATTCAAGGGAACGGTAGCACGGGCCATTGATCTACAACATAGATATGCAAAAACTATCAAGACTAAGTTCATGATAAATTAAGTTCAAATAATCATATTACTTAAGAACTCCCACTTAGATAGACATCCCTCGAGTCATCTAAATGATCACGTGATCCATATCAAATAAACCATGTTCGATCATCACGTGAGATGGAGTAGTTTTCAACGGTGAACATCTTTATGTTGATCATATCTACTATATGATTCATGTTCGACCTTTCAGTCTTGAGTGTTCCGAGGCCATGTCTATACATGCTAGGCTCGTCAAGTTTAACCCAAGTATTCCGCATGTGCAAAATTGTCTTGAACCCGTTGTGTGTGAACGTAGAGCTTATCACACCTGATCATCACGTGGTGTCTCGGCTCGACGAACTGTCGCAACGGTGCATACTCAGGGAGAACACTTATACCTTGAAATTTTAGTGAGGGATCATCTTATAATGCTACCGCCGTACTAAGCAAAAATAAGATGCATAAAATATAAACATCACATGCAATCAAAATATGTGACATGATATGGCCATCATCATCTTGTGCCTTTGATCTCCATCTCCACAGCACTGTCATGATCTCCATTGTCACCGGCTTGACACCTTGATCTCCATCAAAGTGTCATGGTCGTCTTGCCAACTATTGCTTCTACAACTATCACTAACACATAGTGATAAAGTAAAGCAATTACATGGCGTTTGCATTTCATACGACAACCATAAGGCTCCTTCCAGTTGCCGATAACTTTTACAAAACATGATCATCTCATACAATAACGTATATCACATCATGTCTTGACCATATAACATCACAACATGCCCTGCAAAAACAAGTTAGACGTCCTCTACATTGTTGTTGCAAGTTTTACATGGCTGCTATGGGCTTCTAGCAAGAACCGTTCTTACCTACACATCAAAACCACAACGGTGACTTATCAAGTTTGTTGTTTTAACCTTCAACAAGGACTGGCCGCAGTCAAATTCGATTCAACTAAAGTTGGAGAAACAGACACCCGCCAGCCACCTTCATGCAAAACTAGTTGCATGTCTGTCGGTGGAACCGGTCTCATGAACGTGGTCATGTAAGGTTGGTTCAGGCCGCTTCATCCAACAATACTGCCGAATCAAAATAAGACATTGGTGGTAAGCAGTATGACGATCACCGCCCACAACTCTTAGTGTTCTACTCGTGCATATCATCTATGCATAAACCTGGCTCGGATGCCACTATTGGGGAACATAGCATGCAATTTCAAAAAAATTCCTACGATCATGCAAGATCTATATAGGAGATGCATAGCAACGAGAGGGGGAGAGTGTGTCCACGTACCCTCGTAGACCGAAAGCGGAAGCGTTAGTTTAACGCGGTTGATGTAGTCAAACATCTTCTCGATTCAACCGATCAAGTACCGAACATACAGCACCTCCGAGTTCTGCACACGTTTAGCTCGATGACATCCCTCGAACTCTTGATCCAGCAAAGTGTTGAGGGAGAGTTTTGTCAGCACGACAGCGTGGTGATGGTGACACTACAAAAAAAGACACATCCGTGACATTTTGGGCCGAACGAATTTTTTTCCTGTCATACTTATGACACTTCTATGACGATAATTATGACAAAACCTGATATCATCATAGATGTGGTGGGCTCCTACTTCTATGACTAAAAATCATGACAGAAAATGAGCTTTTCATCCTGGGCGGGCCGGAGACGCAGCTGCATGACATTCTTTGGGCCGTCCATGACGGAAAAAACCGTGGTAGAAGCGAGGGCGAGGAAAATATCGGGGTGTTCCCAGTTACGATGGGTGGTCGAGGCCGAGCGATGCGCATTTCTCTCGTACACGCACGCGTGTGGGTGCGAGGCGTTGGGCTCTAAATGAACCCGAGCGAGGCGTTCGCCTACTGAACCCGAGCGATTGCACCGCAGGCTACGTGTTACTGAACCCGAGCAATCGATTGGCGGCTGTTAACTGAACCCGATCGAGCTATTCCTTCGCTACTGCTGCTAACTGAAGCCGATCGATGTTGCCTCTAGATGAACAGTGAGCGTTGCTGGGGGGTTTGGATGAACAGTTCCCGGTGGGGGTGGATGAACAGGACCTCGTGGTGTTGCCTCTGGATGAACAGGACCCCGATCGATCGAGCCGGTTGGGGCTGGACCAACAGGACCCCGTGGAGGGCTGGATGAACAGGACCACCCCGTGGAGGGCTGGATGAACAGTAGCCCATGGAGGGGTGGTTGAATAGGAGCCCGTGGAGAGCGCTGGTTGAATAGTAGCCGGTGGAGTAGCGCGCGGTGGAGGCTGGATGAATAGGAGCCCATGGATAAACAGTCGTAGGTGGAGGCTGGAGGAGGTCGATGGTGGATGAACAGTAGCCCGTGGAGGCTGAAGGGGGTCGACGGTGGAGATGAACAGTATCCCTTGGAGTCCCGTTTTGCGGTACGCCACACCCCTCCCGATGAACAGGACCCCCGTTTCGACCGTAGCACTCCAACACAAGTCCGTTTCCTCCGTTTTGCGGTACGCCACACCCCTCCCAATGAACAGGACCCCCGTTTCGACCGTAGGAGGTCCGTTTCCTCTATTTTGCGGTACGCCAAACCCCTCCCGATGAACAGGATCCTGTTTCGACTGTGGCCGGTCGAACACAAGGTCGTTTCCTCCGTTTTGCAGTACGCCAGGCCTCGTTTACATTAGCTATTCCGTCCAAGCCCTCCCGATGAACACGACAACGCATTCCGTTCCGACCCAGCTGGTTGGCTCCCCATGAACACGACAACGCTGTTTCTCCGTTCCGACCCCGCCATGTACACGAGCCCTGGCCGTACGTATGCGCGAGTAGGCGTTCGAGACCCCGCCCGTATGTACGTACGTGGTCGTATTTTCTTTCTTGCACAGTGGCCGCTGTACGTACGTGTACATGCTACGTGCATGCCTCTACTACAACACGTGCGTGCCTCTACATCGACCAGTATGTACGTACACGTTCGCAACCAGAATGACAACGCTACGTATGCTTCGACTAGGTGGGTCCCGACTGTCAGGCACTTCCTTGTGTATGAAGATATAGCTGGTGGGTCCGAGCAGTCAGGGGGGCGAATCATTTTTTTGCCCAGACGCACTTCCTTGCATGCGAAGATGTAGCTGGTGGTTCCCAGCAGTCAGGGGGGGAATGTTTTTTTGCGAAATACGGTGGCCCGTCCGATGGGTCCCCGCTGTCAGGTGGAGGAATAATTATTTTGCGCGTAATAAGGAGGCACTTCCTTGCGGCTGCCGTGGACCCAACTGTCAGCCTCTCCACGTACATTACTCTTCCGATGGAAGTCGGTCGTTGACCACATTGACCACGCTGCACCGAGAGCACCACGGTGGTGGACGACGGTGAGGCCTAGGAAGGGGACGACGTAGAGCTGAGGAAGACGCGACAGTGGATACCCATGCAGAGAGGAGTACGAGGGTTCACTGGTTCGGTTGCGGTGTGAGGCTACCATCGTCGGAGAATAACAGGGGGTGTGGGTGAGTGGAGGGATGGCCTGGCCAGCGGTGGGAGTAGTAGGGGGCGGTGAGGCCTCCGCGGCAGCACAGCCAGCCATGGGAGGCAGGAGCAGGCGGCACGACCGATGCTGCTTTGGGTGGCTGGAGCAAGAAGACCAGAGGTTGAAGAAGCACGATGGATGTTGGATGGACATCGTACGGTCACTGCAGCTAGAATCATTTATATTGACTAAGTCGACAAAGCCCTTGGTATGCATCAACTTAGTAGGTCCACAGGTCAGCTTCCGAAACGGTGTGCCCCAGATGTCAGGGGGAGGAATAATTTTTTGGGCGGGTGAAGCTAGAATATCTGAGATTGAAGAAGAAGCACGGCATCCATTGGATGGACATCCAACGACCACTGCTGGTAGAACCATGTGTTGATTATAAGTTGACAAAGGCTTGCATACACGTCAACTCTTTTTTTTTTGAGGGGACGCGTCAACTTAGTAAGGCCACAAGTGTGTGGCACAGAACTTATAACCCATTTGAGATTTGTAAGAATGTGCAGCCAATTTTTGAATTCTAATGGAATTTACTACAATCCATTTACAGTTTGTTAAAAGTACAACTCATTTCAACCAACCATTCAAAACAGAATTCAATAAAATTTCCCACATTTTGATGGGATCCGAAATATTTTTATCCCGAAATATCTAGTCAGATTAAATACAATTTCAGTATAAATTTATATTACGTAAAAATCCAACGAAACATTGCGCTTGCAACAATTAATGAAATTTAAATTTTCAATATAAAAAATATATTTTATAAAGTAATTACGTGTTTGGTGCATTTTTTATAGTTACTGCCCAGTTTTCATAATTACATCCCATTTATTATTTCTTAAAGCCCATTTTCTCGTTAAGCCTAATGCATCCCTCCTAGGAAAGATTTGCAGCCCAGCGGGGCGGAGAATAACAACTTGACCTTGCCTGGGTATTCCTAAAAAAAATTATAGCTGGGCTAGCCATTTTCAGCTTGAAAAAAATTAATATCTGGGCTGGATATCTGGCCTGGGCTAGACAGGCCACAGCCCGCCCAGTTAATACCTGCAGCGATATTTTCGTTGTTGTTCAGAGGAGAAAAATTAATATCTGGGCTAAACATCGCTGAAGAAAAACTCTGTAGTGCTCACACCTCAAAAACACAAATACTGCTCGAGCTGCTTGGTCCCAGCTGTCGGTCGCTTCTTGTGTAATTCTCTCATTTGTTGACTACATAGGTTGACAATGGTGTGGGACCGTGATGTCAGGAAACCAGGAAGAAGCAAAAAAATAGTTTTATATACTAATAAGGAGGCACTTGCGTATGTGCGGCTATGGCCCTGGTGAGTCCCCACTGTCATCCTCTCCAAGTAAAGTCATCTCCTCATCCTCATGTCCATTGACCATGTTGACAACACGAGACGACGACACCACGGCGAGCGCAACAACTCGAAGGACGACGGAGAGGGCCTCGCGGGCCCTACAGATGGTCTGATACAGCGCCTGCTGCTCATTCGGGAAGCCAAGATCATAGGGCCACATGTCCGCGACGGCATTGTCGTTCGCTTGTTCACCGGTGCTCGTTGAGGAGACAGAGGTTGCAGCACAGGTCCTCCTGTGCTGGTAGCTCTTCCGCCATTAGGGCGTCGAAGTGCGGCCGCACCTGCTCTATGGTGAACACGGCATGAACCGGCTTGGACAGTGGCGCCGGCTCCTGGTCGGAAGCTACGTCCATTGTCTGATTATCGTTGCTCAGCTCGGCGAGCTAGCTGGCGAGCTAGCATGTCCGGCTGCTGGACCGACCCGCTGCTAAGCACGAGTCTGACTGCCCTGGCCCACCCAGACCGCCTCCCTCGTCCCCGCGCGCTTTCCGCCCGAAACGGTCAGCACCGCCCGCCCCGCTTCCCGATGCAGGCAATTGCTCCGCCTTCAAACATCACAAGTGTCGTCCGTCTGTCCTTCTACCGTCCACATTAATGATAGCGGTTGCCGAGGCGGCTACTCCGGCACCACACGTCCGTTCCTCCGCCGCCCACCATTGCTATATAAATTGCTGCGCCGGCCATAGCTGCAGTCATCCGCATCCGTTACCTTTCTCCTGTCCGCACCACTATTGCCCACCATGGCTTCCTCACGCTCCAGCGCTCTTCAGGACAGATGGACGATGGACCACAAGGAGATGGCAGCCATTGCTGCCGACTGGCTGGCCAGCAGGCAGCCGGAGGACGACGACGTCCCAACGGAGAACATGGTAGTCGACGATCCGGCGCCAACCCCCTCCTCCACACCATCCTCGCCGGTGCATTGCACCATGACCATCAGCGAGGCCCGTGCCCAATATATGGACACGGTGAGGCAGAAGCGTGAGGAGCAGTTCCGGGAGGAGCAGGCCGACGCCGCCTACAACCACCATCTCCTCCAGGAGCACCTGCAGGCGGAGGAGCAGATCGTCGCGGAGCGGGCAGAGCAGGAGGCGCTGCTCGACTCATACCGCTCCACCCGTGAGGGCCGCCTCGAGCGCTGGGTGTACCGCATGCAGGTGGCGGAGGCTGCGGCAGCCTACAAAGAGGGCGATGAAGTGGGTGAGGCGCTGTTTGGCGAGACCGAGGACGAGGCAGAGGAAAATGCTGGCTCCAACGAGTCCCCGCTCCGCTGGCGTCGACGAGGCCCTGCTCCGCCGAGGCCCCGCGGCTCCAACAACGAGGCAGAGGACACTGCCGGCTCTGCCGAGGCCCCGCGGCGCCAACAACGAGGTAGAGGACACCGCCGGCTCTGCCGAGGCCCCACCCTGCCAGCAACGAGGGGGAGGATTTCCCCCGCTCCGCCGAGGTGCCGCCCGCCGGCAACGAGACAGAGGACATCGCCGGCTCTGCCGAGGCCCCGCCCCACTGCCAACGAGGCCGCGCCACACAGAAAACGAGGAAGAGTAGAACACGGTAGGTCGCCGCCGCTCGGGTCCAAGTAAGGCCACCGCTGCTACCCTCCGGTTGCTGGCACTGAGCTGTACATCATGGAGCAATTCTATGATTACAGGATGATTGAAGACCGCTCCGTGGTTGAGCAAGCTCATAAGATACAGTCATTTGCTAGAGAACTTGAGCACTTCAGTTGTATGCTACCAGACACAGGTGGGTAGTTTCGGTTAATTAATTATACATCCAGCGCACCCCTTTTTAGTTGAAGAATGTATGAAATGTAATGAAATCCGGCATGTTTATATGAAATCCGACCGTGTATGAATGAATTTATTTCGATTAGTTCGAATTCTTGTATCACTGGCATTGGATGAACATGCAAAACAATACATACTAGCATTATTTCCAGGGTGATCACCTCGTTTGCAGCAGTTTCACATGTACTCCCTCCGGTCCTTTCTAGTCTGCATATAAGTTTTGTTTACAGTCAAAGTATCTCTACTTTGACCAATCTTATAGAACAAAGTATGCACTTTCACAATGTGCGAAGTAAAAAGGAACAAAAGTAGTACAAAGAGTTTGAGCAGCTTTTTAGTGTTCCTGTACATTGCAAACAAACACACAAGCCTGGCAATTCATAGAGAACATTCAAAACAATCGGATTCTGTATCTCAGCGATTCATATGTTAGAGCCAATATTTACTTCACAACTAAAGAGTAAAGAAAAAATGAACCCTGCTGACAGCAAAGGGTGTCCCATTCAAAAATATCAAACGCATGTCTTCTTGCTAAAATCAATGAGCAAAATTTAACTAGGTTGTCCCATTCCAAAATATCAAATGCCTACGATTGTGGAATGGGCAGGGTTTGCCATCAATTCGGACATTGACATGGCACCTCGTGCTAAATAAACCAGTTGTTCTTCTTGTGCAGTTCCACCAAAATCAACCAAATTCGCTCGGCACCTCCTTTCTTGTGGTGGAAATGAATGATTCGATGTATTCATGAAAATTTTGTGCAGTTCCCATTGAAATCAAGCTGAGCACCCCTGTTTGCACAAATACAAAAAAGTGATTAGTATAAAGCAAACTGTACTATGAATTGATAGTTTAAACAGACACCTACATGGTCCATGTAGAGCACACTTTTAGAAAAATGGAACTCACCGGAAAGAATCCTAGAACAACATTGTAATCATGCATCACAGCAAGAAAATGGAGATTTGTCAGTCCTTCTGAGCTGAAGTTAGTTTGGTCATGTGGGGGGTAATGTAACCATCCTTCAACTACTCCTTCTGATGAGAAGATAGACATGGCTTCTTCATCCTGGCATAATCGAAACTAGACACTTCACGTACTCCATATTCTTCTTCAGAGGAGGATGATCCTGTTGTGCAAATACAAGAGGACAACTAAATGCTAGCATCCCTGTTTGCTTGAGAAAAAGGAAAGGAAATATTTAAAATAGCACTGATGAAGCACTTCTCAAGGACAATACCACTTTTTGATGACAGTATCTAAACAGTAGCACAACACCAATAGAGATGACAAAGCTCAATCATATGGATGAAATCAGTGGATGAGTATCAACCTTTGTCAGGAGGCTTATTGTGTAGAGCATACAGATGAAGCATTTCTCCGAAACCATCTGTTGCTATCTACTGTGGTGGCCATGCTTAATATATACTCCTCGATTAGTTTAATGTTTCCAACATCTTCTTGTGCAGTTCCACTAAAATATATGGTATCTTCAAAGAAGATCCCTGTTTGCACAAGTAGAGATAATTACGTATTACATTAAGAGTGGCATCAAATCAGTGGCAAAACAATTGCTCGTTCTAGTGATAGCAATAAATTAAGATGCAAAACTATATCATTACTTGTGTCACCACAGTTCCAGTGTCACCACAGTTCCAGTGCTTCATTACAGCACCGGGAGTTGATTTTTGTTTTTCTTCCGCTTGTTCTTCTACTTCATCACTTGGTTCAATAACAGACAAGCTTCGCCTTCAATGTAAGATTTGGCATGCCAATTAGGTTGCACAAGTATAGCACTAAACAATGACATTAATTTTTGGATGAAAGTGGCAAAATACAGGCCAACAGTTGTGAAATATCCTTATCTTACCTCAATGGGATATTACGGTGCACATACAGATTGGAAGTCTTATCTCCATCTGTGCAGTTCACTAAAATCAAGCAACATTATCATACAAGTAGCACAACATATGAAAGCACACTGCAGAATCATGTGAAAGAAGGCTAGTACTGACCTCTCATGACACGGAATTCAAACAACTCACAAGAAGAAGATCTGAACCAAATTTGCCAACACGGATAGGAAGTAAGATCTCCTCTTGTGCAGTTCCACTAAGATCAAGCAATCAAACAACGTTGTCGGTGTGACATTTTGGTTGAACTGCACAAAACACTCTTAAAACAAAAGTGTTTTGTGCAGTGCAACAAAAGGTCACAATGGCAATGGGGTGAAGTAGATAACCCTGTTTACACAGAGGTGCAAAGGAAACAACTAGTGGTCAATAATGGTGGACGACACAGAAGCCAACAAAAAGAAGCATCTACCTTATCTAAATGGGAAAAAAGCAAGACAGTAGCATTTCTCAAATGGTGGCATTGATTAATATTAACAGAGAGATTATATTAATAATACAATTCGTTAAACATGTAATTTGCTTTTAACTATAGCATTGCATCAATTTTCCAGCGGCATTATTAGAGGGTGTTTTTTTACAGGGACATTTTGGTGGAGGGACTAAAAAACTCCATGTCAGTCCCATCTAAACCAAACATGAGGGACTTTTAGGGACTAAAAGTGGGCATTTGGGACTAAAGAAAGAAGACCCTGCCACACATCGCACCTTGTCTCTATTAGTTCATTACTAGGGGTAACATGGTATTTTAGCATGTCATTTAATAACCTCTACTCCATGTTTAGTCCCTGGAACCAAGAAGGTGGGGACTAGGGAATTTTAACCAAACAGGGCCTTAGATTAACAACAGCTAAAGAGTTGCACGGGATAGTGGACGCACCAGCACCATGTGCATCTAGCGATGTACTGGGGTGATGCATAGTCTGTTGCAACAAAGAACAAACAACCAAAGAGCATATTTGTGTTGGTCCCAGTTTTGTTATCTTTAGACACCTTTCCCTATGTGAGCGCAGCAAATCTAGTCCTGCTCAAACTCTACAGCCTTATCCCCCAAAACAAAACAAAAGATCAGTTCATTACAGATGTGCGTACTACGTTTGTCATTGTTTTCCCTTTTCGACCAATGTAGGTGCTGGATATCCAGTTTGTACTAGTACTTTCCCCCCTTCCTTTCCTCTTTGAACCACGTCCTAGATTTATGCTATACAACATTCCCCACTACTTTCCCCCATTCCTTTCCTCTTTGAACCACGTCTTAGATTCATGCGATACAACTTTCCCCGGTACTTTCCCCCTTCCTTTCCTTTTTGAACCACGTCCTAGATTCATGCTCTACAACTTTTGCCACTACTTTCCCCCATTCCTTTCCTCTTTGAACCATGTCCTAGATTCATGGTATACAACTTTCCCCACTACTTTCCTGTTTGATCCAACACCTAGATTCGAGTGCAGAAGCGGAAAAAGCCCAAATGCAGCTAGAGCAATGCATGTGGAATAAGTAAATTATACCTTACGGTTCTTGGGGTGTGGTTCAGTGGGCGACCGGAGGCCATTCGGCCCACACTATGTACGGCGGCGAAGAAGAAGGGGTCGGAGGCCCTCCCGCGCCGTTGCTGGGTGAAAGTGAACAGCTGCGCCGGTAGTGGATTCCCTCCCTCGCCGACGGTGACAGCGTTAAGCCTCCTTCCCTTCCCGGCGGACGGATCTTGTCGGCTCTTTCACCAGCAGTGAGGGGAGAGAGAGAGAGAGGCCAACGAAGTCTTATTTAGATCTTGAGAGGGTGAGAGAGTGTGAAGAGAGAACTACAAGCAGACCAGCAGTGAGGGGGGAGAGAGAGGCCAACGAAGTCTTGTTTATATCTGGAGAGGGTGAGAGAGTGTGAAGAGAGCAACTACAAGCACTGAGGCTCCAGCGTGTATATATATACTCGAGAGAGTGTGAAGAGTGCAAACCCTAGAAAACAAGCGCCGAGGCTACAACTGATCGTATAGCTCTGTATCCATCCATTTTGAGCAGTCAAAGAATCCTCCTGGCACGAATTATGCTCAAGTGTAGTTATCGAATCCAAGACCTCAAGTTTGATGAGCGAACAGGCTAACCGGCTACACAACCCTCCTGTTATGTTCAACAAGAGGAAAATAACCTTTTATACATTCCTGCATTCGTGTGACAAGCATGCCGTGTTTTTTTGAGTGGGAGTCATTGGGATTTAAATCATAATCGTGTCATGTGGCTTTGGTGGTAAGACTATCCATAGTGGTGCAGAAATAATGCAGCCTTAGTCACCTTACCTCTCTCCACGTAGTACGTTGGGTCCCACCAGTCAGAGGGTGAAACAAACAAATTAATAAGAAAAATTAAAAGCGCTAGCGATGTATCTTACCTCACACATCTCGCTACTGCTCGGTAACACTGTCCAATTGATCCCTCTGTTCGCTCACGTACTATTTTAAGTGAATCCTTATTATAACATGCACACATTTTTGGGCACTTGTATTCGACCTAAGTCAGTGTGCCACCATATCTCGTATGACTCCCTCTGTCTAGGTGTAATAAGTCACGTTAGAAGGTGCAGCAGGACTAAGGTGCAAGCGGATTGGAGGAGAAGGAGAAACATGACCGGTCATTCCTCCAATCAAAGCCCTGATTTCTGTCTATAAATGCAACAATTAATCCAAACAACTAAGAGATTCCGTTTTAGCTACCATGCAGGGCCATGTATTAACTCGCATGCAAGCCGACTTTGATTTCTTGACTGATCAACGCGTAGTTGCGCTCCATGCATTGGGTTTCCGGGGGATATAACAAGGCAGAGTAAGGAGCGTTTGGTTACATTGCTTAGACTGGTCATAGTGGTGAGTAACTTGGACTAGTAACATGCATATGTTACTAGTCTATGTTACTACTACGCGAAGTTTGCCGTCGGAAGCAAGCCGATCTGGCTCTCCTGAGCTAGCAAGATTTTTCTAGCCCACCCAAGCTAGTTGGCCCACAAAAGCTAACATATTTTAACAGTTCCAAACGCCTAACCTTACCCGGCTATGCTATAAGTTGTTCTTGCTAAGGATCCAAACGCTCCGTAAGTAACAATGCTCGCTAGCAACGAGGCCAGGAGGGGATCGAGATGCGAAGTTAATGGATGACGCCTAAACATTTTGGGAATATCTTATTTCCGTAAGATGACTTAACACCTAGACGGAGGGAGTACTACTCCTCGGTCCAGGTTTGATGGAATATTCGTCACCTCTTCGCTCCTTGTACGTACTCCATTTGTATCTCACTTCCTGTGGCTTCGCACTCGCACGATTTTCCTATTCTATGAACCTGTGTGTGTGCGTGTGTGTGTGTGTGTGTGTTTAACATCATGTGTGTGTTAGAGAGAGCGACAGATCGACCTATTCCTACAGAGAGATGGTGTGTAGTGTACGATTTTAGCCGCGAGAGTCGGTGCATCCTCTCGTTTCCGGGCATCCGGTAGAGGGACAGGCAGACAACTGCCACGCCCGCTCCTGACCAGCCTGGCCCACCCAAAGCCCCTCCATCACCTGTGCGCGCTTCCCGCCCAAAACGGTCAGCACCGCTCCACAGAATCAGTACCACATTCATGCCCGGGCAGAGCGGACGCGACCTCTCACTGGCGCTTGCGTTGAAGGGAGAAGCGGATTCAAGAGTGATGGTTGCTTCGTCCGTCCAACTTACTGCTGGGTCTATGTGATTTGACGGCTCATTGGTCATTATTACTGAGGTGGTAGGACTGCTGGATGTCCCACGCTTTTGGCGAAAGGAGGTACTACTAGATTACAATTTTCTCCATTCTTACGGCGGAGGAGTGCAAGATCAGTGAAAAGACACAGGCTCAGTGATTACGTGGCCCACCTCACACTATCAACATATTTTCTAGACACCGCGCGACACCTAACTCTTTACATAGTGCTCCCTCCGTTCCTAAATATATAAGTCTTTCTAGATATTCCACTAGGTGGACTACATATGGAACAAAATGAATGAATGTACACTTAAAATGCATCTATATACATCCATATGTGGTTCATGGTGAAATCTCTACAAAGACTTATATTTAGGAATAGAGCAAGTACTAGTATAGTACGTACTGTAATTTATCAGCGAGATAGTACAATGCTATGAAGCTTCCAACTTCTATTACATGTATCTTGCGTCCAAGGTTGCCCGTTGCAACATTTCATCAAATACAAAGGAGACTAACATGCATGCTATTGCATCTCAATGATTGACAGATCATAGCAAATATGTACTCCCTCCGTTCCAAAATAAGTGTCTCAACTTTATGCAGGGGGTGTTTGTTTCCAGGGACTTTTTAGTTTAGGGACTAGAAAAAGTCCCTCTTAGGGACTTTTTAACCAAACAGGAGGGACTACTAGGGACTAAAACTTGCTTTTTGGGACTTAATGAAGAAGACTCTCAAGGAGAGTCTTTTTTGGGACTTTTCCAACAATGCCCCTCCCTGCACCCATTGACCCGCCGCCCCATGGTGTTGTTTGGTTGTTATTTTTCTGTATACTAGGGGTAACATGGTCATTCAATAACCTCTAGGGAGGGATTAGGGACTTTTTAGTCCCTGAAAACAAATAGGGAGGGACTTTTTAAGGAGTAGGGACTTTTTAGTTGGGACTAGAAAAAGTCCTAGGACTTATGAACCAAACAGGGCCTCAATATGGACTACATACGGAGCAAAATGAGTGAATCTACACTTTAAAATATGTCTATATACATCAGTGTTTGGAGTATGTACTAGTAGTTCATATTGAAATCTACTAAAGGACATATATATTCCAAACAATATGATAATCTCTCTAACCAAGGTAGTAGGGACGAGGAGTAAACAGAGGGAGTAGTAAATTTTTCTCCTCGTCCTGCGAGCCACCGCGCGCGTGGGCGAGGGTGCGGGCGTAAGGCGTACAGTACTACTACTAGTAAGCAAGCTTCAACTCATCCTGCGAGCCACTGCACCCGTGGGTAGGGGAGATAGTGTACTAAGCAAGCTTCTCCTCATTCTGCGAGTTGACGGGACACATCAAAAGTACTCCAGTGTATAATGCCTTGCCTCTAAGGTAGGCCCCACATGGTTTGCCTCTTTTTTAACATAACGCATCAAGTCGCAATTTGTTTGTTCACCCGTGGTAGACGATCCTCCCTCCATCTAGTGGACAACCAGTACACGTGTCAAATTACCATGTGGGCTGCCTTTTCATACAGAAATGAGCTCCACCGTGTACCCGCGCGGGTGTGGTTGGGAAAGAGACGGGAGTATGTGCGCCATGCGTGCACCTCTTCTCTTCATGCACGTCCCCCACCTACGTGTGTGTGTGAGAGATACAAACCTAGACAAATGTCTTGTGCGTTCATGAGTGTTTTTTCTTTTGGGGGGAGGTTGATTTCGTGAATGTATTTGTGGGAATATGTGTTGATGACATCTCAAACAAAATTTTGCATGCAATGTGTGTGAAATGGAGGCCTATCCATATCATATATAGAGGGTCGGGCGATCCATGAGAAGAGAGGGAGGGGTCATAGATATCGATAGAGTCGAAGAGAGGATCAAGTGGGTGGGTGCGAGATCGATGAAGAGAGCCATCGAAATTGTGTGTGTGTGTGCAAGTCAAAGATATAGGGCGACTGACCTACCGGAACGTCGGAGGGCACAGGTCAAGTTTGTGTGTGGCAGGGAGACATGACTAGAGCGCTCGATGTATCGGTGTGTGTGGGGGGGGAGGGGCTGGGTAGGGGTAGGCAGAGGCCTAACTATAGAGGTAGAATGACTCGTGTATGTGTTGAGAAGGAGAGACCCAGCTATGTCTTGAGGGAGATCGGTCGACATCCATACATAACTGAAGGACGGGAAATAGGATGGGACAAAAAGAGAGAGGAGAGAGAGGGAGGGAGAGGGGTAGAGTGCTGGATGGGTGATGGAGTTGCTTCTCGAAGATGGTGGGAGAGGCCTACTAGACAAACTGAGGGTGGAACTGCAATATTATCAATAAGAGTGGGGATGTGTTTCTGTGTGTGCCTGTGCGTGATAGATCTGTCGGGACGCATCCATGGATGATGAAGGGGAACCATGTGTTTGGTAAGCAAACCTAACTAGATCGGTATATCAATTGTTGTTTGTCGGAGGAAGGGAGAGACATAACTAATGAGATAGATCGATCGACGTGTGGGGAATAACGAGTTATAAGGACCTAGCTAGCTATATGTATAGCGGGAGATCGGTCAGTGTACGCCCATTTGTTAGAGGCAAATAAGGCCCGGCGAGACGGATAGACAAAGAGAATGGAGTTAGGAGGTGGTGCGAGAGGCCCAGCTACTAGCTAGATAGGGGGAGGAGTGTGCGGTTGTGAGATCGATGAAAAGAGGGGCGAGAGTTTACACGTGTGTGGGGCCGTATGAGAGACACGAGGCAAGGACACATAAAGGAGGAGATTGAAGGTGCGTGTGTATGTTGTAGGCAGACATCGCTGGAGAGGTTTATCGATCAATGTGTGTCAGAAAGGAGTTGTGGAGACTGTGGGAGAACGACCTAAAGAAAAAAATGAATGTACGCGATGGATAGAATGCTGAGGGAGGGGGAGGGCGTGGAGGGCATGTGCATGCACGAGAGAAAGTTAGTGGTAGCTACAAAGGTTAGAGGATTGTGTGGGTGTAAGAGACTAATAAAGATCATAATTTGATATGAAAGTGGATTCATATATTTGAATAGGAGATCATAGTGTTTTAAACATATGCATGCATGAATATAGCGGTGATACGCGTGTTGTGGTTTTGCGCATGTTATACCATAATGTGATAACGCATGGCGTTTGCAACTCACAGCTAAATGTCGAACAATCTAAACCATACTATACATCTAACAATCTCACATTTTATTTGAATTTGTGATAATGTGTGGCATTTGTAGCTTACAACTAAATATCGAACAATCTAAACAATACTATATATCGAACATTCTCACATTTTATTTGAATTTGTGGTAATGTGTGGTGTTTGCAACTCACATCTAAATACTTATAGGCGTAGGGGGCGGGACACCATACATAATGTGATAAACACATTATACATATGAGACATGGTTTAGGTTATGAAGATCTAGCTATAGCTTGAAATGGTCTATGATTTGAAATCAACATAAAGTGGATTCAAAAAATTGAGTTCGAGTTCATATAGTACACATAGTTCATATGTAACTCGAGACTAATCATGTGGTGTGCTATGAAGATAATGCACAAACGATGGTTTAACTTGACAATAATGATGATTGTAGATCTTATTAAAACAGAGAAACGGATTCAAATGCTTTGAATTCACAACAATCATTATTGTAGATCTTATTCAAATAGAGAAACGAATTCAAATTTAGTTCATATTGAAGCGGTAGTATATACGTTTGGAATGCACTAAAACATTCATTTGAATAGTAGGTTGCATGCATTATACACGTAGCGAAATATTTTAATTGAACATAACATGAATTCAAAGTTTTGAATGACATTTGTAGTGAGAATTGATTTGGTACAGTACACGTTAGGCTTGTCCGAAAATTTCAACCCGCGCCTTGTTAGCCGAAATATTTAAGATATATCTTTGTCTCGTTGTGCTCCGACAACACCCTCCATCTCAACCCACGCCTTGCTATTCCAAAATTACAATGCGTGCGAAAACTCCCACCTCCTGTGAAATCCCGACACGCGAAATGCCCGTGATACCCCTGAACCAAAAGAACCGCCTCAAATCGGTGGTGGTACTTTCGTAACTTACCCCACATTTCGGACAAGCGCGTCCCTAAGCCATGGTTCCCCACTCCCATCCCATACGTCCACCCATTCATACACCGAGGCCGGGGAAACCCGCGAAGCCCCACACCCTCCTCCGTCTGCCACCCAGCCGGAGCCTCTTCCCCGACGACATCGTCCACAGCAACACCTCGACGTCCCTCATCCACCGTACCGGATGAGGATCCGTCGTCAATCTGGTCGTCCCGCCGGTTCAGCCACCCCGTCCTCCACCTCCAAGGAGCTGCCCCGATGCTCCCCTCGTCTTTCGCGCCACCTCCATTCCCACACCACCGTCTTCACCTGCACCAATGGAAGAGCATCATCATCACCGTTTCCTCGGATGAAGTTGCGGCCTAATCGGCGCCACCAAAGAGGTTGCACACTAATCGTCACATTTTCTTCTTGATTCAATCTCATGGTGCTGCCGACGCTCGGTCCCGAGCCGACACGGCGTGGCTCCATCCACGGCGGCGTCGCCGGCCACTTCCTCCATGGCGTCGCTCCCTCGGCGGCGACGTCCACATCAGTAGGAGCTGCTGCTGCTTTAGCTCTCACTCGCGCTGCTGCTCTGCTCTTGCTCTCGGTCCCCTGCCTTGTCTGCTCTTGCTCTTGCTCTTGCTGCTACTCTCGCTCTTGCTCTTGCTTGCGATGCTGCTCCGATTTAGCTACACTTCAGTCGACTGAATCGACTTTTGGGTCAGTTGATTTTCAGGGGGGTGGGGGTGGGGGGCTCGCTGGAGTTAAGGAAGAACCAGCCGCAGCAGGGAGGGGGACTCACCGGAGAGGTACCTCACTATCTATCTTAGGGTTCAGGGTGGGGGCGGTGGTCGTTGGCGGTGGTGGGGCGGTGGCGTGGGGATCGACGGAGAAAAAGCTCGACACGGGGGGCCTAGAGGGATGGCTGGGGCGGCGGCGAACCAGCGGTGGGGAGTGTTTTTGGGGCGGGCGAGACAGTTGTTTGGCCAGTGGTGGCTGGCGGCTCAGGGGGGTGGAGGTTGAAGATGAACTGCAGGCCCTTGATTTCGTATCCAACGGCTACAAAATCGACTAACCAAAGATGAAAAAGTCAGTCCACTGACGTGTAGCCTCACCTCTAGTGCGTTCAGTTTTGACAGCAAAATTCAGTTTCGACAGTTAAGTTCAGTTTCGACAGTTAAATTCAGTTTCAACAGTTAAGTTTAGAGATGAGCGGCTGATGTATTTTACATCTAGCACTTTGTGGTTATGTATTTTACGTCATGAAAGTGCAACTATCCCTAGGTGGTTTTGGTAATTCATAACAACATATAGCTCATTGAGCTAATGCTATTCCAAGATGATCATTTCAGGAAAGCTCAATGATTGGCATGGCATGGATGTGAAAGTGGAACCCTCAAAATGCTAAGGACAAAGGATTGGCTCAAGCTCAAAAGCTCAAGACTCTTCATTTTATATTTTAGTGATCCAAGATCACATTGAGTCTTTAGGAAAAGCCAATACTATTAAGGAGGGATGAGGTGTTGCTTAATGAGCCTCTTGCTTCATGTGCTTAGTGATATGCTCCAAAACCCTCAACTACTTTCCCATATCCACATATGACCTAAACCCTAAGCCAAACTTGGTCCTACCGATTCTTCCTATCCGGCGCCACCGAGTTTCACTTGTCATTAGCCACTGCCAAACCCTAGCAATTCGGTTCATAAGGATCTCGGTCTCACCGAGATGGGGTTGCAAACTCTCTGTTTCCCTTTCGTAACTTTTCGGTCCCACCGAAAGAGCGAATCGGTCCCACCGAGATTGCAATGTAAACTCAGTGTTTTCCCTTTGTAACTTTTCGGTCTCACCGAAAGAGCAAATCGGTCCCACTGAGTTTGCCTGACCAACTCTCTGGTTAGCTAATTACCAAATTCGGTCTCACTGAGTTTGTGTAATCGGTCTCACCGAGATTACGTTATTCCCAAACCCTAACCATATCGGTCCCACCGAGTTGCATGTCAGTCCCACCGAAAATCACTAACGGTCACTAGGTTTACATTTTCGGTCCGACCGAGTTTATTGATTCGGTTCCACCGAGATTGGAAAACTGTGTAACGTTTGGATTTTGTGTGGAGGCTATATATACCCCTCCACCTCCTTCTCATTCAGCGAGAGAGCCATCAGAACACACACATCATTCGAACTCTTATGTTCTGAGAGAGAACCACCTACTCATGTGTTGAGACCAAGACACTCCATTCCTACCATATGAATCTTGATCTCTAGCCTTCCCAAGTAGCTTTCCACTCAAATCTTCTTTCCACCAAATCCAAATCCTATGAGAGAGAGTTGAGTGTTGGGGAGACTATCATTTGAAGCACAAGAGCAAGGAGTTCATTACCTACACACCATTTGTTACTTCTTGGAGAGAGGTGTCTCCTAGATTGGCTATGTGTCACTTGGGAGCCTCCGACACGATTGTGGAGTTGAACCAAGGAGTTTGTAAGGGCAAGGAGATCGCCTACTTCGTGAAGATCTACCGCTAGTGAGGCAAGTCCTGTGTGGGCGTTGGCCATGGTGGGATAGACAAGGTTGCTTCTTCGTGGACCCTTTGTGGGTGGTTGCTTCTTCGTGGACCCTTCGTGGGTGGAGCCCTGTGTAGACTCGCGCAACCGTTACCCTTGGGTGGAGCCCTGTGTGGACTCGCGCAACCGTTACCCTTCGTGGGTTGAAGTCTCCATCAACGTGGATGTAGGATAGCACCACCTATCCGAACCACGAGAAAAACATCCGTGTCTCCAATAGCGTTTGAATTCTCCAAACCCTTCCCTTTACATTCTTGCAAGTTGCATGCTTTACTTTCCGCTGCCTATATACTCTTTGCATGCTTGCTTGAATCATGTGATGATTGCTTGACTTGTCCTAAATTAGCTAAAATCTGCCAAGAACTAAAATTGGGAAAAGGTTAAGTTTTTATTTGGTCAAGTAGTCTAATCACCCCCCCCCCTCTAGACATACTTTCGATCCTACACGTCATCTATTGGAGATGCTATTAGAATTCCACTCAGGTTAACGTTGTCTCTCTTGTCCTGTTTCAGCCTCAGCGTCGTACAACTCACCAGAGCTGCTTCAACGACGAAACCCTCCATCACAGTGGAGCGGTACCTCGGGCTCCATCTCTAGACTCCTAAGATCTTCTTCCCCTCCTCCGACAGCCAAGTCAGCCGGAGCATCCTCACCGGCCAACCCAATCATGCTGAGATCGACATGGCTTCGCCAAAGAGGTTGTACACTTGTTGCATCTCTTTTTTACTCTACATGTTATATATATTGTCCACTGAGCACACGGAGTAACGCAAAATACGATTATTTTATCCTACTATATGACAAGTAGTGAGGTACCAGGCAACTTAGATATTCATGATGGACTCTCTTGAACGCCATCATTATTTATCTCTGCGCGTTTGAGCTGTGCATTTGTCGATGGCCCTGGGAGCTGAGCTAGTAGGGCAGTGGCCTGGGTCCAAAGTAATAGAAGTAGCACAAAAACATTTTTAGTGTAGGCTTTTCCTTGCTCAAGCCTGCCTACTAGAATCACCAGTGCTTGAAAGGAAAAGTGAATGAAAAATATAGGAATTGGAAAGTTTTCTATGGTACTACTTTTCATGAATTTGGTGCAAAGGAATGGAGCAAAGGAAAACTGTAGGATTTATTCCTTTAGTGTCTCCTTGAAAGAAAAACCGTAGGAATTTTAATTTCCACTTGTCCTCCTTTTCAAATTCCTATTCATGAAGCACAAGACTAAGAGATAATAGCATTATAACCGTACATTTTGTTGTGGTTTGACTTAATCTCACCATGCTTCTTTGCATCCTGTGTTCTTCCAATTCTTGTGAACCAAACACCCAGATTGGCAGAAATCCTGTGTTTTTAAATTCTCTGTTTTGCACGTGCATTTCTATCCTATTCCTGTCTATTTCCTATCCCTGCATTGTTAGAATCCTAAAATTCAAACAAGCCCTTACACAATTACTTCTGTTACAGATGTGTGTCAAAGAAAACCTTGTGTCGTTTGTCCTGCTCCTGCGGTGCTGTGTTCCAACCCAGCTCAGTTGCTCCAACGACTGAAGGGTTCACCACAGTAGGGATCCACTCTCCAGACTGTCTTTCGCCGCCTCAGATCTTCTTCCCCGCCACCGGCAGCCACGACAACTGCATTACCATCATCAACTGAGCAGATGACCTTGAGGACTACACGGGTCTGCAAGAGAGGTCGCACTCTTTCGTGTCTGCTTACATTATGCATCGCTTAATATGATGACATGCTACTTTATCGTCGTGTTCACCTATTAGACTCCGAGTCAGGTCCAAACTTATGTTGAAACTTGAGTTTTTAAATGGTTGTGGGGTACATATTGGGGCAGCAATCAGTACTATCTGTCTACTATCTGGTTAATCTCGGGTGTCTACTATGAGTTTCATGTTGGGTGCAAACAAACATTAAAGGAGCCATTATCTGTATTTTTTAACTAAAGCTATTATCTGCCTGCTATCATTGGTTTTGGGTCTATCCATAGTTTGCTACCATCACTCTGGATTTGTGCATGCACTCCTTACATAATCTCACTATGTTTTATTTCTATGCATGTCAGTTATTGTACACAATGGAACTGAACATGTAGAGCAAAAGAGACGAGCCTTGCGTGGCAATAAAATCTCATGCAGACGTCGCTCCATGGTGGGCACCAAGGCAGCCCCCCCTCCACCCATTTCAGATCGTAATCAAGAGGAAGATAACTGTTCTGAGGGGGATTCAAAAGCAGAAGATCACTCCTATTTACCCCATGAGGTCTTCACTCTAACTTGGCATGCTAATGTTGGTAATATCATGCATATGGTGCCTTGCATTGTTTACTGTATACATCAAAGATGTCATCTGCTTAGTTTAGACATGCTTTGTGTCAATGCCATCTTTTAGTTTTTTATCGTATATGTGAATCATGCAATGCCATCTTGTTTAGCCAGACATCATATATGTGAATTTTGCAATGCCACCCTGGTTAGCCAGTCATATTATATGTGAATTATATCATGACATCATTTTTTATTACGTGTTAAATTTGTCAACAATTTTAGTACATTCAATTACTCTTCCTGTGCATCAGCCATTCGGCACGGTCATGGAAAAATCTGGAGTGGAAATAAGGTCTTCAGAGCAGACAATGCTATCTGACGAAGCGCATGTCTTGCTAGTTATAGATAGCTCCTCAGAGGAGGATCCGGAGACAGATGACCGGTCCTATCCCCCCCCCCCGAGGTGCATGCTCTAACTTGGCAGGGTTATGTTGCTCATATCATGCGTATGGTATCTTGCATTGCTATGTCATTTGCTTAGTTTAGACATGCTTTGTGTGAATGCCACTTGTTTAGTGTCTAATTACCATATATGTGAATTATGCAATGCCATCTTGTTGCAAGACATTATATATGTGAATTATGCAATGCTATCTTGTTGCAAGGCATTATATATGTGAATTATGCAATGCCATGCTGTTTAGCCAAGTGTCATATATGTGAATTATATCATGCCATCCTTATTTTGTATTTCTCATTGCTTTTGTCGACAATGTTTGTATATTCAACTGCTCTTCTTGTGCATCAGCCATTTGAATTGGTGATGGAGAAATCTGGAGCGAAAACAAGGTCTTCAGAGCATACAATGCTACGTGTTGAAGCATATATCTTGCTGGTTACAGATAGCTCTTCAGAGGAGGATTCAGAGGCAGATGACCAGTCCTATTATCCCCCTGAGGTGTATGCTCAAACTTGGCAGGGTTATATTACTCATATCATGCATATGTTGTATTGCAATGCTTAGTTTTTACATCATATACACAATAATGAATGCCATCTCCTTAGTAGACACATCATATATGTGATTGCCCTCTGCTCACTTCCTTAGTATATAAATCATATATTTGAATTATATCATGCCATGATGTTTACATAGACAACATGTATCTGAATTATGGCATGCCAACCCATTTTCTAAAGACATAATATAGTTATATCATCTCATCCTATTTACATAGTCATCATATTTTGAATTATGTCATTCTATCCGTGAATTATATCATGCCATCATGTTTCCATCGACGGCATGTTTGTGATTTATGGCATGCCAACCACTTTAATAGACACATCGTATAGTTATATCATGTCATCCTGTTTACATAGTCATCATATTTTGAAGTATGTCATTCTATCCTGTTTAGTTAGCCATCATACATGTGAAATTGTGTCATGCTATGCTGTTTAATTAGCCATCATATATGTGAAATTATGTCCTGCTATTCTGTTTGGTTAGACCACATAAATGTGAATTATTTCATGCCATGTTTTCTTCCCTACTATCCATTGCACATGTCTATCTTACAATGTCTGTACATTCAATTACTTTTCTTGTTTATCAGCCATTTCAATTGAAGGGGGTGATGGCAGTATCTGTGGGAGTAAAAACACGGTCTTCAGAAAAGATCGTGCTACCCGTCGATGGAGATAGAACCATAGTTGTACTTGCCCAAGAACCAGCCCCGCCACACATAACCCAGACTCACGCAGATTGTACCCCTACCTAGTTGGACAGAGAACCAGCTACACCCTTCTAACCCCAACCCCAGCATATAGTAACCCAGTTCCCGTTGACACAACACCGTCTTCATCACAGAGCACCCAAACACGAGCAGTTAGTAAGGCAACTGCAGTGTCCAAAGCACGAGGACCACCACTCCGAACCCCAAGTCAACGCTTAAAGTAGAAGAAGAATGTTCTCAGGTCAGGTTCCGTAGCTATGGTTCATACTACTTTGCTCTTGCATCACTGTATTTACTCATACCAACTAATTTCAAATTTGAAGGATGCAATTGAAACTTCAATGGCGCAACAGGTATGTTTTAAACCTATTTCTTTAACGTGTTTGCTGTTGTAACTTGTTCTATGTTGATTTCAGTTTCAATTGAATAAACAGTTATGTTCTCATGCCATGCACATTACAAGTGTTGTTATTGCTGTGTAGTTTCCCACACTTATATTCTGTCTATGCCTCTTTGTCTTAAATAGATATGATTCGAACTGTATCTATCTTGATTTGGCAACATAAACTAGAATGATATAGACCATACAGTGACCATACTACATAGATATATGTTTGTTTCATGTTGTTATCCTGTCCACCTTACTACTGAACTGGTTTACCAAAATGAGTTTCATATACTACATTGTAAACCTGTGATGTGTTTGTTTGTTTCTCTTTTAGAACGCGGATAAAATATTGGAGAAGAGTACACCCTTATGAAATGGTAAAGGAAGTAATGCAGATAAGGTTCAAGATAGTGAGACATCCCTGTTGGTCTCCAAGAAAGCTGATAAAAACTATATTGAAGACACTGAGACAACCCCAAAGTCTTGTCTTGATGTAGTGTTCGAGTTACTGGCTACTACTGCTGGCACCAGCTCTTCGAAATCGCTGCCTGAATTAGTTCGGCTTCTTGAGTATCAAATTCAATTTGAAAGACATCGATAAGATGTGATGCGACAGGAAGCCGAAGGACTGAGGAAGTCCCTACAGAATTCAGATGCATACTTTCTGGTGCAACAACAAGTGCTGGAGGATTTAAGCGCCAAACAAGAGATAGTTAATAAGCTTGCTAAGCATCTTGCCAGCATTATGGGTACCCAGGATATTGTTTCTTGAGCTCTTCTGAAGTTGTTTCAGTTTTGGACTTGTTTTGCTGCGGCATTTATATGCTGCTTTGTTCCCTATATTTGCACTGGTGGCGAACTTTGATGCCCAGTGGATGTAATATGTGTAATAGCCGTTATAGCCTAGCGTAAGTTGCTTGCTAATTTATTTCCTTATTGTCTTGTTCATTTGTTTTCTTGTAGTCGGTGCAGTTCTTTTCTGCGGCTTGCTAGTGGCCGCAATAACCTATTTTTTAAAATTAGGCCACAATAACCATGGGCTACATATTTACTGTAGTTAACATGGGGCTCCTACGGGCCGTAGAAACAATGGGCCTTCTACGGGGCGTAGAAACAATGGGCCTTATATGGGCCATAGACACAATGGGCCTTCTATGGGCCGTATCATCAATGGGCCTTCTCCGGGCCGTATGATCGGTTGGCCAAACATGGGCCAACAACAGACCACATTATGGTTGTAAATGGGCTAGAGTTGAAATCGTCCATTCATGGGCCGACCATAACGTGTCGTCGTTAATCGGACGTATTTGATGATGCTATATAAACGGCCCAACGTATTAACGGGCCACAAATGGGCCAACTGTAACCACGGGCTGAATTTGGCCCACAGGTAGAAAATGACACTAACAGGCCGTAAGTAAACGAATACTAGAAATGAGCCCAAGAATAAATGGGCCCTGAGAAGGCCGAAAGATAACATGGGCTGGACACGGCCCAATGGAATAATGGGCCGTTAATGGGTATAAAGTGATACACTGTTCATTACGGGCCAGTTTCACCACGTGCCGTTAATGGGCCGAGGGTTACTAAGGGCCTCATATGGGTCGAAAGACGTCATGGGCCATACATGGGACGGAAGTTAAAACAGGCTGGAATTATATTGGATAGCCCAGATGACACTACTAGGCCTAATTCGGATAGGCCGTAAATGGGCCCTTGGTTAGCTGGCTGTAAATGGGCTATATGCGAACAAGCCGTTAACAGGCTCACCGTGGGCCGGCCCGCCACCTTTTGACCAAGTCAAACGGGTCGGTCTTTTCACAGGAATGGGACTTTGTTGGGCCGTGCCACGTGTCGATGTATCATAGGCGCTTTGGGTCCAATGCATGGATGACATATGTCCCAACGATGAGCCGACACGTGTTTCCTCCAGCCAATGATGATTTTACACGTGGAAAATCCCCATTGGTCGGGGCTATTAACGGGTTATTGGATCGCCATGGTGGGATAGACAAGGTTGCTTCTTCGTGGACCCTTCGTGTTGCTTCTTCGTGGACTCTTCGTGGGTGGAGCCCTCCGTGGACTCGCGCAACCATTACCCTTCGTGGGTGGAGCCCTCCGTGGACTCGCGCAACCGTTACCCTTCGTGGGTTGAAGTCTCCATCAACGTGGATGTAGGATAGCACCACCGATCCGAACCACGGGAAAAACATCCGTGTCTCCAATTGCGTTTGAATTCTCCAAACCCTTCCCTTTACATTCTTGCAAGTTGCATGCTTTACTTTCCGCTGCCAATATACTCTTTGCATGCTTGCTTGAATTGTGTGATGATTGCTTGACTTGTCCTACAATAGCTAAAATCTGCCAAGAACTAAAATTGGGAAAAGGTTAAGTTTTTATTTGGTCAAGTAGTCTAATCACCCCCCGTCTAGACATACTTTCGATCCTACAAAGTGGTATCAGAGCTTTGGTCTCCATTTGCTTGATCTCCATAGCTTTTGGTGGTCATAGCCTTGGTTTCACAACCTAGGAGAGTATGGCGTCTAGCGAGGGAAATTATCACCGCAGAGGTCCTTACTTGGATGGTACTAATTTTGCTAGTTGGAAGCATAAAATGAAAATGCATATTCTTGGACATAACCTCGCCGTTTGGGCTATTGTGTGTGTTGGTTTGCAAGGTGACTTCTTTGATGGGAGAGAACCAAACCGTGAAGCTACCGCGGATGAGTTGAAGATGTTGTAATACAATGCTCAAGCTTGTGATATTCTCTTCAACGGATTGTGCCCCAAAGAATTCAACAAAATCAGCTGCCTTGAGAATGCAAAGGAAATTTGGGACACTTTGATTGATATGCACGAAGGTACTGACTCCGTCAAGGAATCCAAGTTGGATGTGCTTCAAAGCCAACTTGACAAGTTCAAGATGAAGGATGGTGAAGGTGTCGCTGAAATGTACTCTAGGCTTGCTCTCATCACAAATGAGATTGCCGGCTTAGGAAGTGAAGAGATGACCGATAAATTCATCATCAAGAAGATTCTAAGAGCCTTGGATGGAAAATATGATACCGTGTGCACATTGATCCAAATGATGCCAAATTACAAAGATCTCAAGCCAACGGAGGTGATTGGAAGAATTGTTGCTCATGAGATGTCACTTAAGGATAAAGAGGAACTTCACAACAAATCAAGTGGTGCCTATAAAGCCTCATGTGAAGCCCCTAGATCATCAAGTGAGAAACAAGACTTCAATGAAGAATTGAGCTTAATGGTAAAGAACTTCAACAAGTTCTACAAGAGTAGAAGCAAAGATAGAGGCTTCAAGTCAAGGTCCTACAATGACAAAAGATCTTCTAGTCGAGAGCGAAACTGCTACAATTGTGGAAGACCCGGACACTATTCCAATGAGTGTACGGCTCCCTACAAGAGAAGAGAAGATTCTCCAAAAAGAAGAAGCAAAGGATCACCACCAAGAGAGAGAAGGAGTAGAGATGATCGTTATGAACGAAGATACTCACGGAGAAGCAAGGATTCGGAAAGGAAGGAAAAATCATCAAGGAGCTACACAAAACGAAGACATCAAGCTCATGTTGGTGAATGGGTATCCGGCTCCAACTCCGACAGCCACTCCGAGAGAAGTTATCACTCCGACTCCGAAGATACTCAAGATGAAGGTGTTGCCGGTCTAGCACTTGTGTCAACCAACTCCTACGACATATTTGATTCACCAAATGAAGGAATTGGAAGATACTTCATGGCCAAAGGTCCTAAGGTAACACACCCCGAGTATGTTGATTTCAATAGTGATGAAGATGACTTGTTAGGTGATGATTTGCTTGTTGACAACTCTAGTGATGAGTACTATGATGAAAGACCAATTAATCATGATAATCAAGATAAAACGAATGACAATGATAAGGAGAAGATTGAGGCTCTAACTAAAGAACTAAAAACTCTTAAGTTAGCTTATGACACTATCTTCGAAGATCATCGAGAACTTTTAAGAGCTCATGAGAAATTATGCTTTGAAAAGCTCAATCTTGAGCAAGAGCATGAGTTCTTAAAGGCAATCAATGATGATCTCCGCAAGAAAAGTTCTTCTTACATTGCCAAGCGTTTACTCTTATCCACTTACATGCCTCAAGTCAAGTCTAACAAGAAAGATTCTTCCTCTAGTAGTAACAATGATCATGCTAAATCCAATATTGTTACTTCTAGTAGTTCTCTTGATTCCACTAATGATTCTCTTAGCCAAGTTACACTTGAGCAAGAAAATAGTTTATTGAAGGGAATTATAGAGAAAGGAGTGTACAAAAGCCTTGCCGGGAGTAAGCAATTCGAGGAAATTGTGCGCAAGCAAGAAATGCACCGGAAGAATCAAGGTGTTGGTTTTGAGCGAAAGTTCAATGCCAATGGAGTTGAGTGGGAAGAAGATCAATACCCCAAGACAAAGTTTGTCCCTCAACAAGAGAAGTATACTTCTTTCAAGGGGACACAAGCTCAAGATGATCTTCCACCACAAGACTACGAGCAAAAAGGCAAGGACAAGCTTCAAGAGGAAATTGATGCATTTGAAGAAGCTCCTAAGACCTTAGTCAAGTGGATTCCCAAGACTACTTCAAGTTCCACTTCATCAAGTACGACTACAACTCCAAGGATTCCCATCAAGATGATGTGGATCCAAAAGAAGAAGAACTAGAGAGTTCTTGAGGGTGACTCCGCCAACATACTTCACTCTTATCATTTTGGCAAGAACAAGTGCAATCAACTTCCACATCTTGCACTAGTTCAAGGAGTCACAAACCCTCTTGTTGGTAAGACAAGGGACAAGGTAACCTAAAAGCTTTCATGGACATCATCTTTTGTGTGCATCACTCTATGTCTATGGATATCCTTGTTTGTTCCTTGTGGGACTAACCCATGTAGGTATTGAAAGTGCAATTCACTCAAATGGATAGCTCCAAGAGATCTACATCAACATTGAGCATCCACATCTTCAACATCTACATGAAGTCATCATCGACAAAACCCAAGGTTAGTTCATCCCTCTTAGGGGGGATATCACATCTAGGGGGAGCTCTACTCTAAGACTTGAGCTAAAGCAACTCTAAAGATGTGAACACAACAATGCTTTATGTAAAATTGGTAACCCCACTTGAGCTTAAACGATGAGTATGACCTATGATCAAGTGATCTCACTTGACTCCTAAGTCAATATACTCATATATAGATGACCTAGTCATCGCAAATTGCTTGATAGATGCTAGAATTGGTTGTGCATGCCTTGTCACATATTTCATTTGCCATCTTATTGAGTGAGCATGCTGATTGCATATTTTACTCATTCGAGGACATCCACTTGTTGTTTTGATTGTTTGGTTTTATCTTCTTTTGCCAAGTGGATGGACAAGAATGCCTAAGAACCTCCTCTAGCTATCTATGCTTTTCTCGTCTCAAACTCTATTCATGCTGCATCACAAAATTTGATCAAGTCAGATTCGAACCACTCTGTGTGAGGAGCGCTCGGAGTCCCCAATTCGTCATAGACTTAAACTTCCAAAACCTCTTTGTGATTCTCGGTCTGACCGATACTCCACCTTCGGTCCTACCGAGATCATTAAGTTGATCTAGGTCTTCGATCTCGGTGCAACCGATTTGAACCTTTCGGTCACACCGAGTTTCAGTAACTGCACGCAGTTATGAATCTCGGTGCCACCGAGTTGTTCCACTCGGTCACACCGACATGGTCGGGCAATATATAGTCACGGGCAAAATTTGGAAATTTCTCCGAACCCCTTCGCCCACGCGATAGCCTGCTGTGCCCTCGTGGTCTCCGGATCGTCTTCTCGCCGCCAGCAGCCTCCAGTCGCTGGTCTCCGTCGCCGTCAACGGGAATTCTGCCCCGCCGTTGCCGCCGTAGCAAGTCCCCGCCGAACTAGGGGTCAGCAGTCAGTTTGCAGCATGTCTGATCACAGTGATAGCCAGAATCTGTCAGAACAGCAAGTGGTGATGAGTGAGGGCACTAGTCCCTCCAGTTCATCTGATGAAGGCAGCAGGAGCACTCCTAGTAACTTGCCAAAGGCTGCCACGAGACAAAGGAAGAAGAGGACTTCAGATTCCGAAGATGAGGACTATGTGGCAGAGGAAGAGGCCACTTCCAAGAGAGTTGAGCCAGCTCAAGGCACTAAGCCAGGCCTGAAAATCAAAAGGCCAGCAGGCAGGCAACCCATGTCAAAGGCAAGAGCCTCAACTGAGAAGCCCACTCCCCAAGAACCAGTTGCAGCTGAGGGCAAGAAAAGGAAGGAAAGGGTGAAGAAGACTGTTGCTAGAGTGCTTGGCAAAGCTTCCATCATGGAAGAGGAAGAAGAAGAAGAAGAAGAAGAAGAAGAGGAAGAAGAAGAAGAAGAAGAAGAAGAAGAAGAAGAAGAAGAAGAAGAAGAAGAAGAAGAAGAAGAAGAAGAAGAAGAAGAAGAAGAAGAGGCAACTACACCAGCGCCCAAGGCACCCAAGCTTATGGGAGATGCCATAAAATCAGGGGGAGCTGCTTCCAAGGCCAAGTCAGCTCCAAAGCCAAAGCCCAAGAGGAATACACGGAGCATCCCTGCATCTGAAAAGAACAAGGCCCCAGTGCCTGAGACTGTTGCTGAAGAAGAAGAAGAAGAAAATGTCCTAAGGAAGCTAAAGCCCAAGATCCCAGACCACAACGATGCTCATCCTGTGGCTGAGGACATGAAGCTCAGGAGAGATTCAGGGCTAAGGAAATAGAGAGAAGCAGACCCATATGCTTCAAGGAGAAGAACTGCCGTGGACTACAGGTTTCACACCAAGGAGCAGCAGGATTTCTATGAGACAGTGCTGCTAGATAAGAAGCCCATTGTCTATGATATGCGTTGGGTTGATTGGACATACATCAAGGACAATGAGGAGCACTATCCTGGAGTGCAAGACAGCTTCATAGCTTGTGGAGTAGCTGACTTTGTTGGGCAGAAGCTCACAAAGTGGAACGAGGAGCTTATCATGCAGTTCTACTCCACGTCTCACTTTTATCCAGATGGGAGGATCACATGGATGTCTGAGGGTACAAGGTACCAATCCACCGTGGCTGAGTGGGCACATATCATTAATGCCCCAGAGGAGCAAGATGAAGACTTGGATATCTATGCTAAGAAAAATATGGACCACAACTCAATGTCAAATATGTACAAGGAGATCCCAAATGAAGCACTTGATACCTTCAAATTTGGCTCAGTACATTACCTTCTGTCAGGGCTCCCGACGATCAATTGGATACTAAGGCACACCTTATTGCCTAAGTCTGGAGATCACAAGATGATCAGAGGCCATGCTATCAACTTGCTACATGTGTTTGATGTGCCTCAGAAGTTCAAGGTGATGAGCCTCATAGTGGAAACAATCAAGAGGACTGCAGCAGATCAGAAGAGGAGTTGCGGATATGCCCCTCAGATTCAGGAGCTCATCAACTCCAAGATGGGCACGGGCATATATCTATTGGATAAGGAACATTTGCCCATCCGTCCAGATTTTGAGGATAACCAAGTGGTCATGACTGAGAACGAGCCATCATCTGCCCAAGCATTTGCAAAGAAGGAGAAGGTGAGGAAGGAGAAAGCTGCCAAGATGCCTACTCAAGAGGAGGCATCTGAATACTTCTTGAAGACCAAACAAGAGCATCTTGGTTACTTTATTGCATCCACGCTGAGGATTGAGCAAAGTCTGGCCACCCTCACTCAGAATCAGCAGAGCCTAGATAGAATCATGGAACAGAAGTTCTATGACTTGGATGTCAAGGTAACGGAAGTTCAGTCTGCAGTGGAGCAGCTCCAGGAGGACATGCAGGAGAGGAGAGACAGGACTACTACTCATGCCTTTTCTAGAGTGCCACGAGGCCCGAGGTCATCTGCCGTGCCAGTTGCTGACACAAGAGCCACCACTTCAGCACCAGCTACAGCCTCAGTTCCACCAGCTCCAGCATCTACTTCAGCTCCAACTCCAGCGACTACTTCAGCATCTACCGAAGCCTTCATCCTTGGAGTGATCCGGACTCCACCACCACCTGAAGATCAAGCCTGAGCGTCGATCTAGTGCTATGCATTTTCTAGGAACTTTTTGGTAACTTGTTGCCAAAGGGGGAGAAGATGTATAGATCATAAGCTTCGAGAGAGAGTGTGTTGCTTTTCTCTCTTGCTTTATTTGGTGGTTTTTCGAACACTTGTTTGCTTTTGTGTGCTTTTGAGATACTACGTCATTATTTGTGAGACATTGATGATCATGTGTTTGATCATAAGCTACACTTAATGCTTGCTTAATGCTATTATCCTATCTATCTTATGTGATCATTCATTATTCTTGGTGATGAGTGCATGTATTTCATTCTTATCATTTTGAGCGCTCCACCAAGATGTATGTGACATGGAAGAGTAACCCATGACTCTAACTCTTTGTGCATTTGCAGTCCAAAGCAAATGTTAAATATGCACAAATTTAGGGGGAGCTCTTACTTATCACATACTTCTCAAAGCGACGATATATTTCATGATTATTATCTTTTGTCGAAGCTTTGATCTATATGTTGTCATCAATTACCAAAAAGGGGGAGATTGAAAGTGCAACTATCCCTAGGTGGTTTTGGTAATTCATAACAACATATAGCTCATTGAGCTAATGCTATTCCAAGATGATCATTTCAGGAAAGCTCAATGATTGGCATGGCATGGATGTGAAAGTGGAACCCTCAAAATGCTAAGGACAAAGGATTGGCTCAAGCTCAAAAGCTCAAGACTCTTCATTTTATATTTTAGTGATCCAAGATCACATTGAGTCTTTAGGAAAAGCCAA